>NC_140081.1:472500-564515 GCF_964194135.1 Talpa europaea
TCACCAGCTCCTCCGTGATCCCTCCGTGATTCCTTTGCCCCAAATACACGCCCGCCGACAGGCGTGTGCACACGCAGGATGGCATGTGCAAAGCACAGACGCGCGATGGCATGTGCTCACGCAGGCAGCGTTTTTGTTTGTAGAGGTTTATTTGTTAGTGCATACAAGAGCGGGGGTGCAGGCCAGAGGTGTGGGGGTGCGAGCAGCCCCAGAGACAGCGTGGGGAGCAGAACAGGGGGATCCACTGAAATCCACTGCTGAGGGGAGCAGCGGGGAGACAGGAGAGGTCCGCTGTGCCCTGTGGGCAGCTCCCTGGCCGGGATCGAGCTCGTGCTGCAGCGACGGCCTCATAGGTTGCTCCTCAGCCCCTTGCGCCACCAGGGAGACCCGCAGGCAGCGTTTTTAAGCCGACACCCAGGCTCCCAAGATGCTCAGGAGAGCCCCAAGACGCTCACGTCCCCTTCAGCAGGGGGGGACCCTGCGCACAGCGCGCGCCCTCATCACGGTCCACGCGCCTCGCCCAGCAGCGCGCGTCCCGGGCGCCGGGGGACCAAGGCAGGGCGCGCGCCGGCAAGCGGGGTGCGTCCTTGGAGCCTCTGAGATCCGAGGAGAAACAAGGCTCGCGCGCTCGGTGCGGGGGAAGGGCGCGCCGTCCTGCCGGGTCGCCGAGGCGCCCACATCCTGCAGGAGCCGGCGCCGAGCACGTAGCGGCTGCGTGCGTGTCTTCGCGCGCCCTGCGGTGTCTTATCTCGTGGCTGAGGCTTCACAGCTCAGCAGATCGCGCGCAGCCCCGGGGAAGCGCGCACGCACCTCCACGAACATGCTGAGGCAGGGCTGGCGGGGGTTTCCGGGAGCCACAGAGGCGCAGCGGCACCCGTGGGTGCCCTGAGTCTTGGGCGGGGTCGGCCTCTGTCTGGGCAGCGCCCGGGGCGCGGGCAGCTGCGGCGTCCAGGGTGGACGGTGCTGGGGACGCGGGTGTCCGGGGTCAGCGGCCGGTCTGCCCTGGGTCGCAGGACGCACAGGCTTCCTCCGAGCGCCCCTCCCCGGACCCACAGCCCCGGAAGCCGTGTGCGTGGTTTGAGGCTTTTCACACCGGCTGCTGCAGAGCCCCCGCCCCAGGGCGCCTCTGGCTGGCTGGGGGTTTCCCAGGCGGGGGGCTGCGCCCCCTGCTTTCTAGGCGCCGGCTTTGGGAGCGGACAGCGAGACCTTGGGTTATCCCCGCGAGGCTGGGTTTTGGGGTCGCCCTGTCCGCGTGGAAGGACGCCTGGGGTGTCTCTCGAAGGTCTGGGGACACGGTGCCCTGAGTCCACGCAGCCTCGGGGACGAGGCGCGGCCGTGTCCGGCGTCCTGGACACACGCTGGCCGCGCGCACCCCTAACCGGCCAGTTGGGGATTCAAACTGGGTGCTGGGGGGCGACCCCGCAGGCAGCCAGCTTGGGGTGACCCCAGGGTCAGCAGCCACTGTGAGGCCCGCGCGCCCCGGCCTGCCCCGGCGCCCGGAGGAGCAGGGGGCCCCCGGCCAGCACCCACAGAGCCGCAATTTCCAGGCCTGAGTGTGTGTGTGGGTGTCGCGCGTTGACCAGCACCGTGTGCCGTAAACGGGCGACTTAAAACCGCCATCCTGAGCCCCGCAGGCCGACTCCAGGGGTCCCAAGGCCACGCTCCCCTCCCCAACCCCCACCAGGGAGGCCCCTTCGCGCCTCTCCCAGCTCCGGGGGCTGCAGGGTTTTGGCGTCTCCAGCACGGCACATCCAGATGTGGCTTTCGGGGACAGTCTTTGCCCAAAGCAAAACCAGCAGGTATCGGGGTTCCCAGGGGCCCCTCCAGGCACCTCAAGCCCGCAGAGAGGGGGGCCGCCTGCCCAGGGCCGTCCACCCAAGGCCCCAGTCCGGCCCCTCCCGCGTCTCCAAGCCAGGCCACTGACCTCGTGGGAACTCCTGGAAAAGCGCTCTTGAGGCAGCCCCTCCCCGGCCCTGCCGTGGTGGGCGCCCCCAGGGAGCCGAGGGGGGTCCCCCTGGTGCCTGCCCCCCCACCCCGGGGTCGGTGGGCGGGGCTTCCTCTTCCAGCAGAGGAAGCGCAGGAGCCAGCGCTGGGGACCCCGCCTGGGCGCAGGGAGGGGGGAGCGCGTTGCCGTGCGCGTGCACAGGAGGTCGGCGCAACTAGACGCTGCCCGGCCCCGGCCCCACGGGTCCCTGGGCCCCCCTGGAGGCCAGGCCTGGACTTGCTGGCTTCTGGGCTCCTGCTGACGCCCTCGCGTGAGGAACCCCCGAGGCAAGCTGCACCCCGAGGGTCTAGGCAGTCTTAGTGGTTGGGGACACTTGACCCATCCATCATGCAGCTGGCCCCATCTTTTTCTCCCCCGGGGCCCTTGCTGCGCCCACCTCCCGTGCCAAGGCCCTTGACACCCCCCCCACCCCAACCTTCTCCTCGCCCAAGTTCCCTGGCCAATGAGCCTAACGCGGACCCCAGGGGGGGCCTCTCAAGGTTCCGTGCGCAAGGACTGGTCTCTGGAAGTCCCGCAGGGGGGCGCGCGCGAGCTCCCAAGTCCTCCTGGCTGACCCAAGGTTGCCGGGTGCATCCCAGCGCCCTGGATGGCCAGTCCAAGCCTCGAGGCTGGCCACGGCGCAGAACGCAGCAGGAGGGACGCCCCCCAGGGGTCGCCGCTGGAGCGCGGAGCCGGGCCAGCCTGCGCCTCTGTCCTGGGGCGCGCGGCCTCTCCAGGACCGTCTCCGGCGCGCTCCTGCCTGGCGAGGGGCCGGCGGGGCGAGGGGCCAGCTCAGCACACGCTCTCCTGCCTGTGGAAGCCCGGCCGCGCGGGCGCGCGGGGGCCCTCGGGGGCGCTGCAGGACGCGGAGCGCGCCGAGAACGTCCGGCCGGACCAGATGCTCTCGTTGCGCGTGTCCAGGCTGTCCACCGCCAGCTGGCCGTAGCCCAGGTAGCCGCGCAGGCGCAGCTGGAACTCGCGCGAGGCGAAGTAGTACACGAAGGGGTCCAGGCAGTTGTTGAGGCAGCTGAGGCACAGCGTGAGCTTGTACACGTGGTAGTAGCTGCGGTCGAAGAAGAGGCGCGCCACCATGTGCACCAGCAGCACGAAGTTGTTGGGCGCGAAGCACGTGACGAACGCCAGCAGCACGACGGCCGCCAGGTGCACGGAGCGCCGGCGCTGCGCCTGGCCGTGCCGGTCCTGCGTGCGCAGCAGCTTCAGGATGGTGGCCGTGTAGCAGGCCACGGTGACCACGAAGGGGATGAGGAACAGCACCACGAACAGCGTGAAGAGGAACACGGCCCAGGTCAGCAGGCTGGGCAGCATGTTCCACTTGAGCACGTCGAAGCAGGTGATGATGCCCAGCGCGCCCACCTCGTAGGTGAGGTCCGTGCGCGCCAGCGGGTACAGGGCGGCCAGCAGGAGCGCCCAGGTGAGCGCGCAGGCGCCCACGGCGTAGCGGCGGCGGCGCCAGCGCTGGGTCTTCAGCGGGTGGACCACGCCCAGGTAGCGCTCCACGCTGATGCAGGTCATGGTGAGGATGGACGAGTACATGTTGGCGTAGAAGGCCACGGTGACCGTGTTGCAGAGCGCCACGCCGAACACCCAGTGGTGGCCGTTGCAGTGGTAGTAGATCTGGAAGGGCAGCACGGAGGCCAGCATCAGGTCGGTCACGCTGAGGTTGATCATGAAGATGATGGAGGGGGACTTGGGGCCGATGCGGCAGCACAGCACCCACAGCGCGAACAGGTTCCCGGGGATGCTGACCAGGGCCACCAGCGAGTACACCACGGGCAGCACCACGGCGATGGCGGGGTCCCGCAGCATCAGGATGGTGGCGTTGTCGGGGCCGCTGAGGTTCATCTCCATGGTGCCGGCCGGGCCCTGCCGGGCGTCTGCCGGGGTCTCAGGGCGGCTCTGCAAGGCAGGGGATGCACACGGGTGAGCTGCACACGCCACACTCACACAAGCAGACACTCCGCGCACCCGGGCGCTACTGGGCCTGCAGGGAGCCCGCTGCGGGGTGCGGGGCACTGGGGCCCTGAGGTTGCTCCACTGCAGGGATGGCCTCGGGCTCCTTACACGGATGGCCTCGGGCTCCATTACAGTGATGGCCACAGGCACATTACACGCATGGCCTCCGGCTCCTTACACGGATGGCCTCGGGCTCCATTATCATGATGGCCTCAGGCCCACCTCCTGCAGAGGAACAGCTGAGGCTCCGCGGGGCAGAGCACTGCGCTGGGGTTCGGAGGGGCCAGAGCAGCCCGACCCCGGGCTCTACTGCCGCGACGTCTGGCGTCCCCTGCACCCCGACCCTCGCCTCCCTCCACACTGACGCGCGGGCCGCGGGGGCGGCCCCCGCCCCGCCTGGCCCCTGGCTCTGCGCCCCGGCCGGCCGCTGCGCCCCCTGCGTCCTGACTCGGTTCCTCGCACGAGGCCCCGGGGCCGGCTCGGGGTGCAGGCACGGCAGCTCTGCCAGGGGGGCCTGAGCTGCAGGCAGCAGGGCCTGGGCCCGCGGGGGGCTTTCCCCTGGGGCGCTGCCCGGGCCACGTGGAAGGAAGCCGGGCACCCGGCCTGGGCGTGACACCTGTTTCTCTGCCTCCCTTCCCGCTGCAGCGCCCCTGGCTCGCTACCGCCTTGCAGCTCTGCAGGTGGCTCCGTCCTCTGTTTGATCTCACTGGGGCTCTGGAAATCGGGGTGGGGGGGCTCCGGCTGGGCCTGCTGAGCTGAGCCTCAGGCACCCCGGGGCACCCCAGCCCTCATGCCCGACTCAGGGCCCTGTGACCCCTGCAGCTGTCCCTGCAGCACGGCCTGCTCAGCCCCTGGCACGGGGTGCTCCGCGGCAGGTAGTCGGCGGTGTGTGCACCCCAGACCCTGCCCTGGGGCCACCCGCGCTTCAGATGTCACCCCCAGCCCAGCCGGCGGCTCTTCCTCGGAACCGCGCCACTTGCCTCTGCAACCTGCAGCGAGACCTTCCCCAAACCACTTTAAAAACGGCCCCGAGTTTCACTCTGACTGTGCGACTTTGTGCCCGCGGGGCACGCCCAGGTGGACCCTCGCTGCTGTGCGGGCACCGTGCCCGGCCCCCTGGGCTGCAGGGTGGAAGGACAGGTGCCCGGAGCTGAGGCGGCACCGTCCGGGGGAAGACCCTTGCGCGGCTGCCCCCCACGGCCTCCGCTGTGCTCATCCCAGGGTGCCCCGGTAGGTGCCCGCGTGCCCGCGTGGGCAGCCCCGTCTGTAACAGCTTCGCCAAAGCGCACGCTCGTGGTTGCGCCCGGCGGGGCCGGCGGGGGCGGAAAGTTTGTGAAATGAGCAACAGCCGTTGGCCTGCGGGGCGCCGGCCGGGGGAGGGGAGGGTCCGGCCCACGGGGGCAGGCTGGCCAGGGGCCCTCGGGGGACGCGGGGGACGCGAGCGAGTGCGGGGCGTGGTCTCGGGGACACCGAGGGCGGCTGTCACTGCGGGGGGCCCCGGGGGGGTCCCGCCCCCCAGGTCACCTCTGGAGGAAGAAGAAGTAAGAGGAAGCAGAGAGCGGGGACCCGAGGAGGGACAGAGGCCCCGCAGGCGCGGCGCCGGCCAGCAAAGCCCGCGTCCACGGACGGCCGCGAAGCCCCAAGACGCTGCTCCGCCCGGGCTTGACCGCGTCCTCAGGGGCCCGTGGACACTGCCCGGCGCAGACTCACCCCGTCCTCCGCGCCGGCCCCGCTCCTGGACAGCATCTGAGACGAGGCGCCCGGGGAAGGCGGGCGCCCCCGGGGCTAGAGGCGATGGACTGAACAAGGGGGAGGGACACCAGTGACCCCCCCCCCCCCCGGCAGGAAGCCCAGGACACCTGGGCTCGTGCCGGCCCCGCCATCCCTGGGGGAGGGCCAAGCACGTGACTCCTCGTGGTTTCCACCCTCCACCTCATCCGGGGGCCGCAGAGCCCGGGCGCCAGGTCCTGCGCCTCCTCCGGGGCACCCTCAGCTCCGGCCGCAGAGGTCGGGCATGCTCACCTCCGTCCACACTGCGGTTGGCTGGAGGCCACGGCCCGGCCACGCTGGTCTGGCCCACTCGGCCACCAGGACCCCCTGGTGGCGACGGACGACCGCGGGGCGCTGTCCCTGCAGCTCCCGGAGGGCCCGGTCCTCCCGCCTGCCCCTCCCACGGCGGCATCCCGGGCGCCGACTCAGCTCCCCGGCCCCGGCGGCCACACATCCTGCTGCCTGGCGGCCACACATCCTGCCACGGCCCCTCCGCCGGCCCGTCTTCCCGAGCCTTGAGCTGCACAACGCCCATGGCACCGGGGCTGGGAACCTGCTCATTCGCGCCGCCGGCCCCACACCTGCCAGCACCCCCTCCCTCCCCCCGGCTCGTGCCCAGCCCAGCCACACTCAGCGGGGCGCACCTGCTCTCTGTGGAGGCTCCAAGACGGAGCCCAGGGGAGAGCTGCGGCCCGGACAGCACCCACCTGCGCTCACCCGGCTGGGCTTTGCCCTCCCCAAGGGCACAAGGTGGACACCTCGTGCGCCCTCAGGACACAGAGCTCCGGCCTCACATGCATGCAGGTGACGGGGGGCCATAGGGGGCAGTGGAGCCAGCATGCTCCCCTCAACGCCGGGGGTCAACGGTGACACCCCGTGTCCAGACAGACCCCCACGCCCTTCACAACTGGACATCGATGCAAATTCTAAACCTCAAACCCCCAGTGGTCAGCACAGGAGGGCAGCTGGGTGACCAGCTCTGGTGCTGTTGGGGGTACGGTGGCCAGGGCAGGTGGAACTCGGGGTGACACACAACTTCTGCTGTGACCCCACACCAGGCTGTCCCCCTAGGACGCACCTCGGCCCTGAACAACAGCCTGAAGGGCAACGGGTGGGAGCAGAGGTTGGCGAGGATGGGAGGACAAGGAGCTCCACTGTGGGTCGGGATGCGAGGTGGAGACAGCATGGACACGTCTTAAGACAATGGGAATTTCGTTCCCCGGCAGCACCGCTCTGACACGCGAGAGCTCGGGTGTGCGAGAGGATCGTGCGCCCGTGCCCGTGGCTGGCTGGCCAGGGAAGCAGCTGAGAGAGTGCGCCCGGAGGAATACTACACAGGCGTGAAAAAGACGCAGCGGCGGCTTTGTGGGGAAACGCGTGGTCACCGAGGTGTTGGCGTGAAGGAAAAGAAACCAGATGCGAAAGACGGGAGCTGCGTGGCGTTTCAGCCCCTGTGGCTCAGAAACCCAGTGGGAATAAACCTTGGGCTCTGTGAAAGAATTTAACGGTCACGGGAGGGAATGGGTGGAGGTCGGAAGGGGGAGCGGCAGGCAGCGGTGGTTTGGTGCAACCCGTAACCCCAACATTACGGCAGGGGAGTGAGAAGACCCGCTGCAGAAGCAGCTCCAGGATGTACAAACAGCTCCTCACACCCCACAGCAGGACAGGCTCACCCTTCCTGGGCCCACGGGGGGCGGGGAGCCTGCACAGGAAGGCGCCCCATGGCTGGCGGCGTCGGGACCCATCCCAGGAGTGACCTGCGGGCCGAACATCCGGCCCCTGCCCCCGACACATCCTGCCTTGCTCGTCGGCGCCCCCTCTTCCCTTGCTCCCTGTTCTAGGCGCCCCAGATGGTGCTCACTGGAGGCCGCTCTTGCACCCCAGCTGCCCGGGGCGCTCCCTCCAGCTTCACGGCTTCAAAGCCAGGCTCTGCTGCTGGGGGCCAAGGGCGCGCCCTGCAGAGCCAGCCTCCGCCAGCTGCGCCCGCGGGCACAAGTCACGAGCAGGCGCTTTGATCTCCACTGACACTCACTTCCCTCGACGCGGGGAGCAGGGCTGCTGCCTCAGGGCGAATCTGCTGCAGGCTGAGATTTTGATCTCTGCCCTGAGAGGCAGCACATTTGTTTGGGGGTGAAGCAGAGCCGACACTGGCTGCCCACGCTCCCCCCGACTAGGGCAAAGTAGACGCCCTGCTCTGCGGGCATCGCCGCGGCCGCTCTCGTTGCGCAAGTGTGCCCCCCCCCCAGGTTCCTGTTGGCAGCGGGGTCTGACTCTCAAGTGCACAGTCAGCAGCGTCTGCCGCGCAGGAAGCACCTCTCCGGGGATGCATTGGTTAAAGTGAGATGCCACTTGGTGAAGAAAAACTGGGTTGTGGAGCAGGGAGCAGGGCCTGCCAGGAAACGAGAGTGGGACAGTGTGCCCAGGGGTGCTGAGCCCTGGCGAGGCCCAGAGTTTGAATGAGGTTGGAGAGATTTGCTTAGCAGAGACAGGATAAAAAGGAGGTGATATGGATGGGTGGATGGTGGGTGGAGGATGGTGGATGGATGATGGGTGGATGATGGGTCATGGATGGAGGATGGTGGATGGATGGATGATGGATGGAAGATGGATGATGATGGATGATGGATGGATGGATGGATGATGATGGATGGAGGATTGACGATGGTTGATGGATGATGGAGGATGGATGATGGTGCATGGATGATGGGTGGATGATGGATGGATGATGGCAGATGGATGGATGATGGATGGATGGAGGATGGATGGAGGATAGATGGATGATGGATGGATGGAGGATGGATGATGGTGCATGGATGATGGATGGAGGATGGATGGATGATGGTGGATGGATGGATGATGGATGGATGGAGGATGGATGGATGGATGATGGGTGGATGATGGGGGATGATGGGGGATGGATTGAGGATGGATGGATGATGGATGGATGATGGATGATGGATGGATGATGGACGGATGGATGGATGATGATGGACGATGGATGATGGATGGTGGATGGATGGATGATGGATGAATGGATGATGGGTGGATGATGGGGGATGATGGGGGATGGATTGAGGATGGATGGATGATGGATGGATGATGGATGATGGATGGTGGATGGATGGATGATGGATGGATGGATGATGGATGGATGGATGATGGATGGAGGGTAGATGGATGATGGATAGATGGAGGATGGATGATGGATGGAGGATGGATAGATGATGGCGAATGGATGGATGATGGATGATGGAGGATGGATGGATGGATGATGGGTGGATGATGGATGGATGATGGTGGATGATGGGGGATGGATTGAGGATGGATGGATGATGGATGGACAGACACCCAGCATGGATGGATGATGGAGGATGGATGGATGGATGGATGGTGGCGGGTGGATGGATGATGGCCGGTGGACGTCCAGACGACCACAGATAAGATGGTAGCAAGACATTTGGTGGAAAACCAACGTTTACCTCCTCAGTTCCTGCTTCACCTCAGTTCCATGCACAATTTCTCACATCATTTTTTTAAAACCTCACTTTTTCACTGAACTTTCCACAGCACAAACGGGGCTGCTGACAACTTAATTTGGGACTTTGGTCTCCAGACTGTGAGAAAAAGTCTCAGGTGTTGAAGCCACTAACTTGTGGTGCTTCACGGCAGAAGCCACAGGAAACTCGACTCCAGAGTCCCAGGCCTGGGCACAGAGGAGGCTCGGTCCTGCGCACCGGCCGTCCCTGAGCTGGGGCTCGGTGTTGTCCTCCATCTGGGTCCTCCCCGCCACACCCTGCCTTCTGGGAAGGGGGGCGGTGATGTAAATGGGGAGCCTTTAGGGGGTTTTGTTCTCTCCCCAACCACATCAGCCTCCGCCTTCCCTCCATTTGATGGCAAAGCTGTTCTGATTAGACAATTCAAGAGTCTCATTGCAGAGAGTTTGGAAGTGCTGGGGGGGGGCCGGAGCAGAGGAGGCCCAGTGGAAAACGAGGCCTTTCTCTGGCAAGGGGACCGGGGGTGTGGTTACACGAAACAAGTCACCAGGAACATTTCAGCAAGTGGGCTTGGCCCTTCACCATCTTCCTAGACTTGTGTGTCTCTCTACTTGTCACCTGTCTGTCTGGATGTCTGTCCATCATCCATCCATCCATCCACCACCCATCCATCCATCCATCATCCATCCTCCATCCTCCATCCACCACCCTCATGCATCCATCCATCCATCATCTATCCATGCTGTTTGTCCATCCATCATCCATCCATCACCCATCCATCATTGATCCATCATCCATCCAACATCCAACCATCATCCATCCATCCATCCATCATCCACCATTCCCCATCCATCCTCCATCATTCATCATCCATCCATCATCTATCCATCACCATCATCCACCCATCATCCATCCATCATCCAACATCCATCCATCCATCCATCCATCATCCATCCATCATCCATCATCCATCATCCATCCATCCATCCACCCATCCATCCATCCATCCATCCATCCATCCATCCATCCATCCATCATCTGTCCATGCTGTTTGTCTGTCCATCCATCATCCATGCATCAGCCATCCATCATCAATCATCCATCATTGATCCATCATCCATCCACCATCCATCCATCGTCCACCATTCCCCATCCATCCTCCATCATCTATCCATCACCATCATCCACCCATCATCCATCCATCATTCATCCATCCATCCATCCATCTATCATCCATCCATCCTCCACCATCCCCCATCCATCCTCCATCATCCATCATCCATCCACCATCCTCATGCACCCATCCATCCGTCATCTGTCCATGCTGTTTGTCTGTCCATCCATCAGCCATCCAACATCCATCCAACATCCATCCATCATCCATCCATCCATCATCTACCATTCCCCATCTGTCCTCCATCATTCGTCATCCATCCATCTCTATCATCTATCCATCACCATCATCCACCCATCATCCCTGCATCCTCCCCCATCCATCCATCCATCATCCATCCACCATCCACCCATAATCCATCCATCCACCATCACCCACCCATCATCCATCCATCCTCCACCATCCCCCATCCATCCTCCATCCTCCATCATCCATTCGCCATCCTCATGCACCCATCCATCCATCATCTGTCCATGCTGTTTGCCCATCCATCCATCATCCATCCATCATGATCCATCCTGTCTGTCGGTCTATGTGCCCACCTGTCATCTATCTGTACCCACAAGTCTTATCCTTGAGCTACACATTCCAGCATCTGCTTCTGCGTCCTGAGGCTCCTCCTCCATGTCTGTGTCTCTGTCCGTTCGAAGGACGCTGTCCTGGGGTGCAGGGCCCTGACCCGGGACAGCCTCCTCCTGGTCCTTCATGCGTCGCCCCCGCAGAGACCCTGTTCCCACCTGTAGCCCCGGGTGAAGGTTTGAAGAGACATGATTTCAGGTCAACCCTGTACAACCCAGGACAGAGGCGGGGACAACCCAGAGCCCTGCGGGATTTGCATAAGACCCCACACGTGCACAAGGCAGTTTAGACCTAGGACAACCCCGCCATTTCCTGCCTGGGGCGACGTGGGGGACCCTGACTAGGAACTCGGTCAGGCCCGTCCCCTGCGGACACCTCAGCGTGCAAAGCATCTTGTGGAAACAGGTGGCGCTTCCTCAAACAGACGCAGTCAGCCCATGAGCCAGTCATTCTGCTCCCAGGTAGCAGGACAGAGAAATGAAAGCCACACACTCAGGCTCCGGCACGCACAGCCTCACGGCGGCGGGGGCTGCACGCAAGGGCGGAGACACCCAATGTCCAGGGACAGTGGCAGACCCAGATGGGTTCTGCCCACACCGTGGAATATTACGCAGCCAGGAACAGGGGGCAGCGCCGATCGTCATGACCAGGCAGGTGAACCTTAAAAGCACCCTGCTCGGGGCAGACCCAGACGCAAACAGACAAACAGGGCAGGGTCCACCGCTAGGAAATGTCCAGACTGGCCACTGGACAGCCAGGAAGTGGGGGAGGGGTGCAGGGGCGCAGAGTGACAACTTAATGGGGACCGGTCTCCTCTACGGGGACGAGACTCTTCTGAACCCAGAAGTGACGGGCACAGAACACAGAGTTGGGGTGTCCTTTCAGGGGGACAAGACTCTGCTGACCCCAGAGGCTAGCGGCCCTGAGCCGCTGGCCTTTCGATGCCCGTTGTCTGCAATTCCAGGTGAATTACGGCTCCAAACCCAGAAAGGACAGAGCGTCTCCCCGATGCTCGTGTCCGCGCGACCCTCTCACCACCGCTCCCCGCGCCCCCTGCCCCCACTTGTCCCTCCGGTGTCCTCCCTCCTCAGGACGTGGGCGGCCAGCGGCCAGCTCATGGCTGAGGTGCCTGCAGGAAGCCGCAGCCCGGCATGGGGGGGGAGGCCATTGTTTGCATTTCCTCCTCCTCCAAGGCCGCCGGGACCTTCATTCCAGGCTCTGTGACCTTGAGCTGGCCGGCCGCCCGCTGCCCCTCGGACCTGAGCCGCTCGGTGGAGGGGGCAGCAGACGGGCTCCCCTGGGCCCCTCCCGGAGGGGGGCGTCTCCCTGTCATCTTACAAACAGGGAAACTGAGGCACAGTGGGCTTCAGGGACATGTGCAGCTGGCACGGGGTGGGTCTTCCCCAAAATATGCCCCACGTGTCCAGCGCTGCTTGTCCGATGTGCCCCCCGTGGTAAGCGCCTCGGGCAGCTTCAGGTACAGCAGGATCCAGGGGCCCCGGGGGAAGTGTCCGCCCACAGGAGGGTGTGACCAACCGAGACGCAGGGTCCTCCCCAGACACCCCCTGTCCAGGGAGCCTCTCTCTCCCCTGGACGCCCCAGCCCCTCCTGGCCCTCAACTCAGGGGGACGACCCTGCTGTGCTGTCCACTCAGGACCCACAGCCTGATCCGGGCGCCACACGGTGTTGGTGCGGGCGGCTCTGTCCTGCTCACCGGTGTGCTGCTCATTTGTTTGCTCAGCCAGCCGCACAGGACCCCAAGGGAGGGGACTGTCCCCCTTGCCGGCCCAGAGGGACCCC
Source organism: Talpa europaea (assembly GCF_964194135.1). NCBI lineage: Eukaryota > Metazoa > Chordata > Mammalia > Eulipotyphla > Talpidae > Talpa > Talpa europaea. The sequence goes on from NC_140081.1 coordinate 485,276, forward strand.
AGTTCCGTCTCCAAGCACCTGGGCCCTCACCAGTCAAGCAGGAGTGATGGGGCAGCACCTGCCCCATTTGGCGGCGGAATGGAAGACAATTCGGCCCAAGAGGAGGGTGTTTTGCCCCCGAAAACAAAAACAGAAAGCCGGACACAGGCCGGGGACGCCTGGAAGCCGCTGTGAGGGTCCCCACGCCAGGCGGAGACGCCACAAGGGCTTTGCAATGGCCAAGATGGCCCACTGGCCGTCCGCAGCCCCGCAGCCCCAGCTTCCGGGTCGCTGCCCGCGGGCACAGCTATGCCGAGACTGTGGACACACTCAGCTGACCCTGAGTCCTACCTCGAGCCCTGGTCACCAGCCATGCCAGGCCCTGGGCATGAGCCGGGACACGCGGCCCAGAAGCGGGGGCTGCAGCCGCTTCAGCTCCTGGATCCCGCCACGCCTGAAGCTGTCCGAGGCCGGATTATCCAAACGCACGTCACCGTGTTGACCTGTGCTGGCTCACGTCAAGCTGTGGCTGCTGCCCAAAGTGTGTGTGTGTCCGGTGCACCCCCGGCCACGGCGCCGAAGGGCGCTCTTCCGCACGGGGCACCCACAGAGGCCGCACCACAAGCCTCCGTCCACAAGCGGCCATTCCCCGCCCTGTGGGGGTCACGCGTGTGCGCCCAGCACCCACCTCTCGCGCTCTGAGTGTGTCTCACGAGTGACCTCGGTCACTGAGCACCTGGGCTCTCAGCGGCCCAGCGGGATGATGTAACAGCACCTGCCCCGTTCCGTGGCAGAACTGCACAGACACCTGGGGCCGAGGGAGGGGTGTTGCACCCCCGAAAACCAAAACAGAAAGTCAAGAGACTGGGCTGGGGATCGTTGAAGGCGGGCCGGCGCCTGTAGCAGGGCGGGCGGCCAGCTGAGGCCTGATGGGCATTAGGGTGGGGCATTAAAGGGTGACCAGACAGCTTTGCCAGACAATCCAGAGGCCCCACTCCAGGGAACCTACCCAAAGAGGCAAAAACACCGTAGCAAGGGGCTCTCTGCCCCCCTGTGTTCACTGCTGCCCCGTTCACAACAGCCAAGCGAGAGAAACCACCCAAGTGCCCAAGGACGGACAGGCGGACACACAAGACGCCGTCTGTATGCACAGTGGAATACTACGCAGCCATGAAAAAGGTCACCTCTTGCCATTTGCAGCAACGTGCACGCAGCTGGAGGCGGGGAGCAAGTGGAGTGAGATTGTCAGAAGGAGAAGGATCAATTTTGGGGGTTTCACGCCCACGTGGGACATCGAGAAGCAAAGCAACGAACGCAAAATAAATAATCTGACCTCAGAATAGAAGCTGCCGGCGGCGACATGGGGGTGCAGGCAAAGCGGGAAGGGGACAGTGCTGGAGGATGTTTGGGGCCTTGGCGGGGAGCTCACATATCTGAAGAGCCGTCAGCCTGTACCCCAAGTCATAGCCACCCTTGCAAACTGTCACCTCCATAAAAAATTACTCAATTTTGACAAAATAGATCAACAAAACGGAACACGATGGAAAGAACTCCCCCTCCTGCGCCAGACGATGGCTATTTCCTGATGAGGACCTCAGGGTGACTCTGTAGCCCCCCAGATGTGCACATGCAGCGAGCTCTTTGGCCACCCTACCCCCGTCCATCCTCCCCAGCGCTTTGCCCGCTGGACCCTCCCTCTGAGACTCCCACAAACGCTGTGTGGGTCTTAGGGGGCCGGGGTCAGCATGAAGCAACCCCAGTTGACGGCGTTTGTGAAATGGAGACGGGGTGCTGTCCCGCGGCCCGCCCTGCCCCCCACCCCGGGATCTCATGGGGTCTATTACTTACGGCGGTCAGCAGCCCCATAGACCTCACCTGCTTCGGGCAAGCGGGTGCCCCTTGGGGCGGCCCCCGCGGCAGACACGGGGGCCCTGGTCTCCGGCTCTGGGTGGACCCCAGCGGACGGTCCCCAGCCCTCCGGGGACAGCTATTTGCGAGGTGCTGTCATCTGCCGAGTGAATTTGGTGCAGGGGGCTGTGGAGCGGAGCACAATGGACTGGCTTCCTCTTTCTCTCGTCTGGGGGGAGAGCATTTACATAACTTTTAAATACATTTTTTTAAAGCACGTTTGGAAAAAGCATCGCCCCGATATATTCAGGGTGGCGAGTGGGGGTGCGTGCTCCCCTGGGGTGGCTCTGAGAGTGGATTTCTGCACGCGCTTTGGCAAGTCCGCGGTGCAGGTGGCACAGGCCCACCCCAGGGCCTCTGCAGCCAGACTCCAGCTCATGTCCAGTGGGCGCAACGCGTCCTGCGGCCATCTGGGGCAGCGAGTCCCCTCGATCCGGCATCTGCAGCCCCATGCGCGCCCGTGCTGCGCGCTCCGCCAGCCCACTCCCCTGCCGCCTGCCCCGCACACAGGCCCGGGGCCTCCCTGCCTCCCGATTCTGCAGTGGTCATCACCCCACAATGCAGGGGCACCTCCAGTGGGCGGACATGATGCCATCTGCAGAATCAAACTGCCCGGCAAAGTAGCGAAATATAGACCAGGTGATCACACTGGACCTGGGCGCCTCTGCGGAGTGCGGTTCTGTCTCCTGCAGATGTGGGTGTGAGGAGTTTGTTGACAGATGTGTGGCGCCAAGAAGGATTTGTGGGGGTGAGCGTTGCTTCTGGGGGGTAGGGGAAGGGGAAGAGGAAGTATGGGTGGGGGATGGAGGATGACGGATGGTAAAAAGCATGGACAGATGATGGATGGATGATGGATGATGGAGGATGGTGGATGATGGATGATGATGGATGGATGATGGATGGATGGATGATGGATGATGGATGGATGGATAATGGATAGATGATGGATGATGATGGATGGATGGATGATGGATGGATGATGGATGATGGATGGATGATGGATGGATGATGGAGAATGATGGATGATGGATGGACGATGGCTAGATCAATGAATGGATGACGGATGGAGGATGGAGGATGGATGATGATGGATGGATGATGGATGGATGATGGATGGATGATGGATGATGAAGGATGGATGGATGATGGATTTTGATGGATGGATGGATGATGGATGATGATGGATGGATGGATGATGGATGGATGGATGATGGAGGATGGACAGATGATGGATGATGATGGATGGATGGATGGATGATGGATGATGGAGGATGGATGGATGGATGGATGGATGATGGATGATGGATGGATGATGGAGAATGATGGATGATGGATGGACGATGGATGGATCAATGAATGGATGACGGATGGAGGATGGAGGATGGATGATGATGGATGGATGATGGATGGATGATGGATGATGGAGGATGGATGGATGATGGATTTTGATGGATGGATGGATGATGGATGATGATGGATGGATGGATGATGGATGATGATGGATGGATGGATGGATGGATGGATGATGGATGATGGAGGATGTATAGATGATGATGATGGATGGATGGATGATGGATGATGATGGATGGATGGGTGGATGATGGATGGATGGATGATGGATGGATGATGGATGATGATGGATGATTTATGATGGATAGATGATATTGGATGATGGTGGATGATGGATAAATTTATAGATGGATGGATGGATGGATTAATGGCAGATGATGGATGGTGTATCAATGACGGACAAAGGATGATGGGTGGTTGACCAATCAATGGCCGGGTGGGTAGATGGATGTAGAGGGGCAGGGAGGCAGGACGGCCAATGTTAACATGTGGACACAAGGTCTTGCCTGGGGGGACACCTGGCTCAGGACTGCCCCCAAGGACCAGCAGCCCCCCACTCTGCCTGGGCCTTTTAGCCACCACAGTGTGGGCAAAGCATGGGGCGGACCCAAGGTGGGTACCACAGGCAGCAGAGGGAATGGGCGTGGGGTGGGGTTTGGGGTTCTCATGGTGTGAAGCAAAGGAGTCAGGACTTGGGGTGCTCACTGTTGGGCGGGGGAACCAGTGACTGTTTCCTGCACCTCCTGAGCAGGCCCTCTGCTGCTCCCCTAAAGTGTGTAGGGCCAGACCCAGGACGTACATCCCCTGAGAAGGAGCCAGGGACAGCCAGGGTGGGCCGCAGCATCCACTCAGCAGAGCTGCGTCTGACCATCAGGAGTTCCACATTTGGGTGGTCTCCCCATCTTGGCTGCTGTGAATGTGGGGGGCAGGCATCTCTCCAAGCCCCCACCTTGATCTCCTTAGGGTCAACACCCAGAAGCAGATGCCTGGATCTGACGGCAGCTCTGGTTCCAATCACCCGAGGAATATTACTCAGCCATGAAAAGGGAAGAAAACCCCGACGCAGCTGCAGCAGGGACAAACCTCGAGGGTCTCCTGGGAGGAGCCCCGAGAGGCAGGAGGTGACATTGGGGTGCTGGAGCTAAAGAGGGGAGCAGGAATGGGGACACCCTCACGGCTGGCTTGGCAGAGCTGGGAAGGCTCGGGCAGGAGCGTGAGGGTGAGGGGAGCCCCCACCGGTCACCCTGTAAGATGTGGGTGTGTCCACCCCATGGCCCCAGCCCAGCCCCCCTCCAGCTCACCGGGGAGGCCCCACGGCCTGGACGCTGCCCGTCTGGGGAGGTCACGGGGTCCTCTGCGGCTGGCGCCCATGGGAGCCGGCACGGGGCTTCCCTGGAGAGGGACTTTCAGAGCCAGGAGAGTCCCCAGGGCCGGCCGGGCTGGCGAGTGCCCGGGACACAGGGGACGTGACCCCTGCAGCTGTGTTCCAGCCGCTGCAGCGGCCACTGCTGACCCTGAGTGCGCCGAGGGCGGGGACGCGGGCGTGGCCGGCTGAGATCTCCCCGCCTGCCCCGGGCGTGACCCGCGGCCTCGCCTGACAACCTCGCCCGGGCCGGGCGGGAGACCGAGGCTTGAGGGCGCTCTGCGGCCCTGGCCCCGACCGCCCTCTGGTGACCGCCCGCGAGGGGGCTGCTTCCTCTTTTGCTCACCCGCAGGGAAGCCACAGCCCACCTTCCTTGCCACCCACGCGCCTGGGGGGACCCGGCCTGCTGCCACGTCCCCCCAAGTCCCCACGGGTGTCCTAGCGGGCCAGCTGGCCCCAGGGGACCCTAAGGGCTGAGGCCATGTCCAGCGGCCCCCCACGGCCAATCCTGCCGGGTCAACGGTGACCTCAGAAACGGTGAGCGCCTTCATCCTGAACCCCAGGAACTAGGGGAGGCAGGAGGGGCCTCCCTGGAGCCTGGGGGGACCCTGAGACCCCTGGTGTCCAGCTCAAGACGCAGAAGGGTCGAGCCGCCGGCCCAGGGCACCTTGTAGCAAAGACCCAGCACCCCACCCAACCTCCAAAGGGACCCCCCCAACAGCTCACGTGGACCGTCTCAAAGTCGCAAACCACGTCCCCCAGCACTGGCCGCGGCCGATGGACACTTGTCTGCGGCCCCTGCAGACCACAGACGCCCCCGTCCGGCTCGGGAGCCAGCAAAGAATCCGTCAGCACCCCTGAGCCGCCGTCCCCCGCCCCCAGACACGTGTGCCCAGGACCCAGCGCCCGTCACGCCCCGCTGGCCGCCCGGTGTTTACAGTGACTCATCCCGGCCAGGCCCGGCCACAAATAGCCTCACGCTGCGTCGCGCACACGGGTTTCGCTTCCTCCTGGGCCAGAACTTCCTCCCTGGAGGGGTCAGAAGGGGCGCGGTGGACCCGGCCCAGCACGGCCGGTTCCTCCGCCCCAGAGGGCCCCAAAAGTAAAACTGGGCGGCGAGTGGCGCGTGGACGACGGACGCCAAGCCGGGACGAGCGGCCACGCGGCCACGAGGCAGCAGCCCCCTGCCGCAGGCCTTGGGTCACTCGGAGGGACCCACCCCTGCCTTCCAAGGCCCCCCAGGAGGACGCAGAGTGCCCGGATCAGGCGTCCTGCCTCCTCCCACGGGCGTCCACCCCAGCCCCATGGGGCGGATGTGCAGGACACGGGGCGAAACGCCCCTCCGCGCCGCAGCTCAGAGCCAGCCGGTGTCCGTGCCGCCATCTTGCAAGCTCGGGGTCACAGCTGGGTCCCCGCAGGGCCGGGGCATGTGGGGGGACAGTGATATCCCTCCATCCTGCACCTGCTTCGTGGGATCCCCCACATCGGCCAGCACAGGTATGTCCAGGAGGGGGCCGGCCAGGGCTGTCCCCTTTGGGGCTGCTGGGGAGCTGGGATGTCTCCCGGGCGAGGTTGCTTTTCTCCAGGACTCTAGAACTTTCTCACCCCGGGAAGCCGGACCTTGCGGCACAGGATGTGGGTCCAGGCGGGGGGTTACGTCTTCTCCGAGTCTCCGGAGCTCCGTGTCCAGCGAGGACACCCGCTGCTGTCCACGCCGCCTGTGGGGTGTCTCCGGGGGAAGGGGCTTTCGTGGCAACGAGGCTGTGCCTGACCCCTGGACGGTGGCACCGAAGCTCACCGTGGGGGCAGCAGCCGTAGTTTTGAAGGACGCAGCTCGTTGCTCACCGGAAAGCCTTCGCGTGCACAGCAGACACTTCCTTCGGAAGTCGTGTTCCCCATCGGCGACGTGGGGTCACCCCGCTGGGGCCCTCGGCGCCATGCACCCCAATAAGCGTGGCCGAGAGAGCACTGGAAAGAGGCCCAGTGGGCGTGTGTGAGGAAGTCGCGGAGATGCATCAGCTGCAAGAGGAACCAGCAGGCACAAGAAGGAGAACAAAGCCGCTCCCCTTCTCTGTTGCAAGGAGTCGGGGTGTCCCCTGAGAAGGGCCCTTTTCAGTGCTGTGTGCATGGGAGCCCTTGCAGCAGCCAGGAATGTGGTGGCCACTGTGGAAAAGGCTGGGGGTCAGCTGAGTGGACAGGTGGAGCTTAGTTGGAGGCGTGAGGGCAGGACCCGAACCCTAAGACGGGGGCATCCGATGGGGGGCTGGGGAGAGAGCGAGAGAGAGACCCAGGGAGAAGTGGGGGCAGCCCTGAGTGTGCCAGGACCCGCACGACTAAACCGTAATGCTGAGCTTCACGAGACAGCACTGGCCACTGTGTCCAGGTGTTTGGTCCGGCGGCACCTGAGATGCTGCAGTGAGGACGAGTTTAGGAGATTTACATCCAAATAGGTGGACTTGGAGCAAAACAGATTGTCCTCCAGCGTGTGGGTGGGCCTCGTCTCATCAGTTGAAGATGTTTAGTGAAGGGTTCTGAGGTGTCCCAGAGAGGGCTGGGACCAGGCTCGACCTCATGTCCCTTCCTGGAGACGTGGGGCTGGTCCTTGGGACGCCTGGACAACTGGGGCTCAGGGCAGCCTGAGATGTCATACAACCTTCCATTCATTTAGGTCTTTGTCCATCTTCCACCCATCCACCATCCATCCTCCATCCATCCATCATCGTCATCATCCATCATCCATCATCCTTCCATCCTCCATCATCAATCCATCATCCACCCATCATCCACCCATCATCCATCCATCATACATCCTCCATCCTCCATCCATCATCCATCCATCATCCATCCTCCATCCATCCATCATCCACCATCTCTCCATTATCCATCCATCTTCGATCATCAACCCATCCTCCATCATCCATCCATCATCCATCCATCCATCATCCAACATCCATCATCCATCCATCCATCCATCCATCCATCATCCAACATCCATCATGCATCCATCGTCCAACATCCATCATCCATCACCCATCCATCCATCATCCATGATCCATGATCCATCCATGATCCATCATCCATCCATCACCCATCATCCACCATCCATCATCCATCCATCCATCATCCATCCATCATCCATTCATCATCTATCATCTATCATCCATCCATCATCCACCATCCATCATCCATCATCCATCCATCATCCATCCATCATCCATCCACCATTCACCCATCATCCATCCTCCATCATCCATCATCCATCCATCCATCATCCATCATCCATCCATCATCCAACATCCATCATCCATCACCCATCCATCCATCATCCATCATCCATGATCCATCATCCATCCATGATCCATCATCCATCCATCCATCATCCATCATCCACCATCCATCATGCATCCATCCATCCATCATCCATCCATCATCCATCCATCATCTATCATCTATCATCCATCCATTATCCATTATCCATTCTCCATCCATCATCCATCCATCATCTATCCATCATCCATCATCCATCCATCATCCATTCTCCATCCATCATCCATCCATCATCCATCATCCATCCATCCATCCATCCATCATCCACCATCCATCATCCACCAGCCATCATCTATTATCCATCATCCATCCATCCATCACAGTGGCCCCCAGCAACCTCTCTGCTCCCCACTAGCTGTCTGCTCGCCCACATCTCTGCTCCCCACTATCTACCCCTGACTACCTCTGTACTGTCCCATCTCTACTCCCCACTATGTCACTGGTCCCCACTCTCTCTCAGCCCCCCTCCCTCCTCCTCTGGTCCTCCAGTATTGCACAGTGGTCCCCAGCGTCTGTCTCACCGCGCCCACCTTCACCATCTCCACGGGGCCCAAGCCTCACACACTCACAGCCGCCCAGCACGGCGGGGGGAGCCCCTCTGGCAGCACAGGGCAGGCTGCTCCCCGGGGCAGGGGCCACCTGGCTGTCATTTGCATGCCTGTTTAGCAACGGCCCCGGCCTGGCCGCGCCTCTGCAGGACGCCAGCTCAGTGAAGGGAATCGGCAGGTGGAGCTGGCTTGGGCAAGGGTAGGGGCTCCCAGGGGCACCCCATCCCTGGCTACTGAGTGGGCCCTCGGGCCTGCAGCAAGCTGTGGCCTGCAGAGCTCCCAGCTCAGACGAGGAGGGAACAGAAGCGGCGGCAGATGGTTTCCTCCCCCGGTCGTTTTGCAGTCGACAACAGCTCAGCGCTGCAAGCAAAACAGGCTGCGGCATCACACACCGTCCCATCCAGCTTCCGATGTCGCAGAATGAGTCAGAATCGCTCCTTTTGCACAAACAGCAAACAAAACAACAATGGGGGGTGTGTAGACCTCGGAAATGACTCTGGGCCTGAGTTTGCCCCTAGGGCCGGTGGCCGTGACGAAAACTCACGAGTAACTGCAGCTGAGCTCACCTAGAGGAACGAGCCCCAAGGGGAAGCCATTGATTTGGAGCCAGCGCTTAGTGTGACAACACACCGGGCACTTGGTCGTGCAGCAGCATTCGCCAAACTCACCTCATTCTACCCTACAAATGGCCCCAAGCGGTGGACACCTCCCGGGGATGTGTCCCTCCTGGACCACCCTCTCGTGTCCCATCTATGTCTGCATTTGCACCCACAAATTTCTGGAGCTCTGAGTGGCTGAACAATCTCTCCGATCCCCGGTATTCTCGCTGGTCCTGCAGGGAAAAGATTCGTGGCTCCTTCGAGACGCTTGTGATGGAGTCTAGGGTTCCGGCCTCACAGCGTTTCCTCTTTTCCGGTGAAGGTTCTCAGGACTACGAATGTGCCCGTGTTCGTGGCTTTGGCTTCACCCCACAATTCGTGTGTCTACGTCGCCTCCGCGTGTGTGGGCTGGGCTGCTGGAACAAACAACCGCAGGGGCTAGTTGCCTGGGCTGTGACCGGCCGGTCGACGTGTCCCCGGCGGCCCGTGAGGGTGCCGGAAGCCTCTGAGCTTCTGGAAGGTGCTTCATGCCAAGACTGGCTTCCGCAGATCTGGTCCGGGGCTCTCCGTGCACCAGCTTTGACGTGTTTTAATACCGTTTTTCCTCATTTCCCCACAAGATTAAAGTAGATACCAAATTTGAAAATATTATTCATGCATGTGCTGCCACAAATTCCAGAAAAGGCCCATTCTCGTGGGACGACCAGCAAACGATGTGCATTGAACACACTGTTGGGCGCGGCGCTGCCCGTGAGCTGCTGCCGGTCTTCCCTCAACTGTTTGATGTTCTGGCAAAAAGTCACCACTGTGAAAACCCCGAGAAGAGCTATAAAGGGGAAAATATTTTCTCTATATGTGCTGGGGAGACTCAGCACCCCTCAAGCCCTACACTTGTCCCCGTAATCAGTAAAGGAAAGACAATCACACCCCCAAGGCCCGCCCTGAGCCCCTCGCTCAGTCACAGTTCCCCACTACGGGACTCCAGGGGCTCACCCCAGATCCCCCAATATGGACTACGGCCTCCAGGGGCTCATCCCCTGCAGGTGTCTGCTCTGCAGGGGCGGGAGGCGAGAGACAGCAGTGTGTGGAGCCTGCTGGGTACCCAGGGGCCCGCCGTGCACACAGTGGCCTCAAGCAGCCTTCCCTGACGTGGTTTTCATGGGACACACCTGCGCTGGGCGTGTCGTTGGCACATGCTAGGACATGGCATAGAAAATAGGGTTTGTGGACTCTGCGATGGTGGACGTGCACCTGACGGGAGGCCAGACGCTCGCGGCATTTCTCACCTCAACACTCCAGGCGGTGCCTGCAAGCCGCGTCCACACCGCCGGCTGCATCAACTTCCTTCCCTTGTGTGCTACCAAAATACTCAGGTTGGTGCCTGCGAGGGCCTGGGGGCGGGTGGGGCGGTGACACCTAATGGGTATAGGTTTCCTTTGGGGTGATGAAAGCTTCTTAGAACTGGAACTCGTGGCGGAGCCTCAGAGAAGGTGTGAGATGCCACTGGGCGGCGGAGAACGTGAACTTGTGTAATAAGGTTTCCACCCGTGTGTTAAAACGTTCAGACAGTGTTGACCTTGACAACGGAATTGTTTGGCCGTGGAGAGCCCCGACTCTAGTGGGGTCCCGCAGGCTGGGGTCCTGGGGACTGCAGGGAAGGCTGCTTGAGGCCACTGTGTGCACAGCGGGTCCCTGGGTATCCAGCAGGCTCCACACACTGCTGTGTATCTCCTCCCGCCCCTGCAGAGCAGAGACCTGCAGGGGATGAGCCCCTGGAGTCCCGTATTGGGGATCTGTGACTGGGCGAGGGACGAGAGGCGAGCCATAGGGGTGTGACTGTCTTTCCTTTACTGATTGGGGGTTAAGTGTAGGGCTTGAGGGGTGCTGTGTCTCCCCAAGAGATATGGAGGATTCCTATTGCTCAGGGACTGTCAAGGTGACCTCACCGAGACCAGGATCTTAGAAGACGTAAGTCAGCATGAAACCCTTAATGCCCCCACGCAATATGGCCGCCGTCCCTAAGCAGATGCAGACAGAGGGACAGAAACACAGACAGGAGAAGGCTGTGCACACAGAGGCAGACATGGGGGGACGTGGCTAAACACCAAAGGATGTCCAGGGGCCTGGAGGTGGACAAAGTGGGCAGGACACTCCGCCGAGAGGCGGTGGGGGGAGCAACCCGGATGGCAAATTTCTGGTCTCCAGGACTGGGAGCAAATGCAGCTGGTTAAAACTTCTTGTGGTAGATTGTTACAGCGGCCTGAGGAAACTCATTCCCGTGTGTCTTAACGACTCATAGAAGCATCCATCCATCTAGTCGTCCACCCGCCACGCGGTCATTCACCCATCCGCCATCCATCCATCACCCACCATCCATCCATGCTCCATCCATGCTCCACCCATCCCTCATCCATCATCCATCCATCATTCATCCATCCATCCTCCATCCATCATCCATCCATCATCCATCATCCACCCATCATCCATCTATCCATCATCCATCCATCATCCATCCTCCATCCTCCATCCATCATCCACCCATCATCCATCCTCCATCCATCCATCATCCATCATCATCCATCCTCCATCCTCCATCCTCCATCCTCCATCCATCATCCATCATCCATCCACCATTCATCCATCATCCATCCATCATCCATCCATCATCCATCCATCATCCATCCATCCATCACCCATCCATCATGCACCATCCATCCATCATCCATCCATCCATCTGTCCACCATAATGGTTAGTAACTGGGGGTGACTTTGCCCTTCCCCTTCATGGACCCTGTACTGGACACACCTGGTTGAACTGGGGGGACTGGCTATTCAGGATCCTGCCGGGTGCCCCAATGACATTGGGGTTCATCAGAAAGCGCATGCCCTGGCCCTGGGGTCCATCAGAAAGGGCGTGCACCTGACACTCACTCTCCCGCCACTACCTTCCTGTGTCCTCCCTCTCCCTCGGAGTCCCGTGCTCATGCCACAGCCCACGAACACCACCCAGGTCTCCTTGATGACTGTTCACCGCCAGGGGCCCCGCTCAGCCCATCTTCCCCTCATGAACACGTCTGGAGGTCCAGGAAGCACAGCCGGGTCCACCCTGCATGGTGCCTGGGCCCGAGTCTGGGACTCTGCCCTTGGTGGGCACCGTGTCCTCTCTCCATATAGCACAGCCTCTGCCCTCAGGAGCCGTGGCACAGCTCCCCACGGCCCTCAGATGCTGCCCGGGCACGGCGGCCTCCCCAGTCCCTTTCCAGAGAATATCACGGCGGCGCTGGATGCTCCGGACTTCTGGGGCTGGCTGCCCACGGCGCCCGGGGGCTCCCTCCAGCCAGAACACAGCCCCTGCTCCCCACTGCTGAGCTTCTTCTCCCACGCAAGCACCCCCTCTTCCAGGAAGCCCTCCAGGACGCTCTCTGGATCGGCGCCCTCATGGCCTGGCCCCTGTGTCTCTGTGCTCCGAGCCTGGACGGGTCAATCAAAAGGACTCTGGGGCCTCCCTGGTGGCCGAGGCATTAACTCTCAGACTATCACGGCTACAGCCTGGGTTCGATCCCCGGCCAGGGAGCTACCCACATGCACAACAGACCCCTCCTGTCCCCCCGCTGCTCCCCTCAGCAGTGGTTTCAGTGGATCCTCCTGTGCCGCTCCCCGCTCTGTCTCTGGGGAGTCCTCTCACCCCTGCACCTGTGGCCTGTACCCCAGTGCTACAAAATAAATAAATATTCAAAACAAAGAGGCCTCTGGAGGCTCTAGGATTTGGGGCCACCCCCCGGGTACACCCTCCCCCTCCACGACGGCTGCCTTGGCTGTGCCACAGGCAAACGCTGTTCTGCCAACAGCGAGACGCAGAGAAGGGCCTTGCTGGCCTCTGCCTGGCCCTGCGCCCGGCTCACGTGCCATCGCGCGGAGATGCTGGCCGGGCGGGGCGCCCCTGGGCCGGCTGGGGTGGGGCACCCTCTCCCAGCCTGTCTGAGCCCTGCTGAGGGGCGGGTTCATGCCTCCCAGCCTGGGGAGCCGGGAGGACATGCAGGAGAGGTGGGGGTACAGGACAGGGGGCGGGAGCCAGAGGAGGTGCTGCAGAGAGAATGGAGAGGTGAAACGAGAGGCAGAAAAAGGACCGAGAAAAGAAAAAAATGGGTGGAAAACGCCGAAATGAAAGAGAAAACCAAAATTAGGGCAAAAGCAAAAAGCCAAAGGGCGCGCAAAGGCGGCTCCAAAGACCAAAAATTAAGGCGAAGCAGCAGAAAAAACGCAGCCGGCGCGGCGCTGCTCCCCCTCCCCGGGACCCCCGAATCCTCCCTGGGACCCCTTCCAATCCGCTGTCTGGGGGCGCCTGAACGTGCCCCAGGAAGGGGGTGTCCAGTGCGCCCCTGCGGGGTCCGGGTTGTGCCCAGCCGGCGCGCAGGTGCCTCTTTCCGGGGGTGCCCCAGGGGCGCGACCTCAGGGGCAGGGGCGAGCGCTCCCCACTGCGCATCGGGCGCGGATACCCCCTCGTTCGCCACCAGCCGCGCCCAGCGCCCGCCCGCGCGCCCCTCCCTCCCTCCCTCCCAGAGCGGACCCGCGGGGCGCACGGCTCACCTGGCGCAGGTGGCGACGGGTCCGCGGGGTCGGTCCGGGCGCAGGACCGCGTGGCCGCTGTAGAGTCCAAGCGGGCCGCGCTGGGAGGCGCGCGCGCTGCACCACGGAGCAAACCCGTTTTGAAATTTCCTGTGCAACCGTCCGTGCGGCCGCTGGGGAGCCGCGGCCCGCGCCCCGCCAGCCCCGCCGCCCTCCACGGACAGCGCGCCCGCCCCCCGCCTGCGCGCCGCCCCGGACCCCGCTCCGGAACTCGCGCGTCCTGGCGCCGCGGCTGCCTCGGCTGCAGAAAGTACCTGTTTCCTCTGACATTTGCAGGCCCGCGCGTTGCGACATCTGTTGGTCCCGAGCCAGAGGTGGCAGCGAAGGAGGAGGTGACTCAGAAGCCCCGGGGCAGGCGCTGTCCCTGGACGCTGCGGCCGCAGGGCGCGCGGCGGGGTCTCCATGCTGAGCGCGCGCGCAAACCTCCACGGGACACAGGGGGTCGCTTCAGGGCGCGCCAACAGCGCGGCTGCAGAGACTTTGGGGGACGCTCTTGGTCACCTGTGTGGCCGGGGCTGGGAGTGGCCAGGAAGGGACAGGCGTGTGACTGACCCCAGCGCGAGCAGGGTGGACGCTTGTGCCTACTGGGGTTAGCGCGCTGGTGCCCGCGCTCAGACGCGCCGCAACAGCCACACTGGGTGGGACTCAGCTGCAGCCAGCCCCAGGGGCTCCCCTGGCTCCCCTCAGCTCCCAAGGGGGCAGTGGCCAGCACCCAGGAGGGACAGCCCCTCCGCCAGAGGCCAGCGTGTTTGAAATGAGGGAGGGAAGGTCTCCAGCCCTTGCTTTCCAGGATCGGGCCTCTCTGGACGCAAAGCATCCCCTTCTGCAAACCAGCAGCTGGAGCCAGGGGGGACACCACACCTGCGGGGGCCAGGTGGACACTATTCCCCCCCCCCGTGGCCTCAGTGGAGACAACTCAGCTCTGCCCGAGTTGCAGATGCAACAGGTGAGCAATGAACAAGGCTGTTGCCAATAAAACTTTATCGACAAAAGCAACTCGGGGGCCGGGTGTCTGCCTCTCTGCTGCAGGACCCCAGGCATGTGGGGTCTCACAGTGGACCCGGGCACAAGCTACACGCCAGGCCTGGCTAACTTGGGGATGGTCTGGACCCCACATTGCCTTGCTGGGTGTGCACCCCCCTATTTTGGGAAGAGGCCCAGTCCCTTGTGGAGTCTGGAAGGCGCCAAGGTGTTGGAGGCGGAAGTCAGCAGTGCGCGGGATGACTTTTCTTGGGGTGCGGGTTGCTTGGGGCTGGTGCTAAAGAGGACAGAGGGGACAGGATGTCCTGGTGTCCCTGGGGAGTTGGGGGCTTGTTCCCAGAGCATCAGAATTCTGCAGGTCCCCAAGGGAGGGCATGACGGAAACAGAAGCCAGCCTGGAATCTGCCTGGGATACCGGCCATCATGGATGCCCAGCTCCTGGGCTGTTGTCCGAGGCCCCCCAGGGTGGACACCCAGGACCAGGGGCCAGGCGGCGGCTGAAGGAAGCCCAGGCCCCCCACCTCGCCAGCACCCCAGTGTCCTGACACACTCAGAGACTGTCAGTGGGGTCTGTCCATCCGCCCAGCCTGGCCCCCTCCGGCACAGGCATGTCCACCGAGCCCCCAAGGGTGCCAGCACCGCCGGGCCACGTGCACGGCTGGGGTCAGGTCTCGGGTTAGGTCTCCCCGCCCCATGGCAGCACGGACAGGACACTAAGGTTCTTTCTGCCCCCGCGGCTGAGCTCAGCCGCTTCCCCCTTGGAGCGAGAGACCCGTAACCCAACCCCCAGGGACGTGTGGACACCGGGCGGGGGAAGAGGAAGCTGATGCTGGGGAGGAATATGGAGCACAGGGATGTCCCCCAGAAGTGAGACCGCCGGGCGGCAGCTGCACAGGGGACAGACAGGCATGTGCAGTGACCACAGAGGTGGCCAGGGTCGTCCCCGCCCGGCTGCAGGTGGCCGCTATGTTCTGGCTTCTGGCCCAGGGCCTTGACCCTCCTCCACCTGCAAGGCGGCCGGGAGCTCCCTCCTGCACCGGTCCCTCCCCGAGATCCTGTTTTCGAGGTTCCTCAACGTGGTGGCCAGGGTCATGGCTCCCCTCCTGTTCCTGGCTGTGTAATATTCCTTGTGAGCATGAACCAGGTGCTGTGTCTCCATCTCCCAGCCGATGGGCATGGATTGCGTCTGCCTGTCCACAAGGTGAGACCCGTGTGCCCGCGCCTGCCACCATGTCCCCAGCTGTCCAGTCCCGGGGGTCCTGAGCCAACACCCAGACGCGAAATTGCTGTTCCCACAGCAACTGCACCTCCCCTTGGCTGGCCTGCTTCACTGCTCCCCGATGCCGCACCCCCTTTGCTCCATCCCTGCCCACCCCACTCCGGCTCTGAGCCCCCCAATAGAGCCCCAGCATGTACCACAGCATGGACACCCGGGTTGAGGGCTACTGATGGTGGACTTGGTGTCCTCCCAGGGGGCACAGGCAGGACCCAGGGGCTCCAGCTCATGTCCAGGGCCTGGATCTGCTCTGGTTGGTCTCACCTACCCAGGCCTCTTGTCTGGGGGTGCGTCCACTCTGTCCCCAGCACTGGGAGGCCAGAAAGCCCAGAGCGGGGTCTCAGCGGCCTCCCTGGGGTCTGGGTGGGAGCGGTTTGTGCAGGGTGACCCCATGTCACCAAGGTATAGAAGTCCCTGACTCGTGCCACTGCAGAGAGTCTTGACTGTGCTGATTCGTCACCCTGGGGGGGCCAATCAGGAGTGGGTGGACACCCCGCTGGCCACTGACCCCCCCTCCCAGGACTGACTCCAGACCCAGGACACGGGTCCTCCACGCTTGTCCACTTGTGTGAATTTGCTGTCCAGGGGGAGCAGGTCGGAACCCCAGAATCAAGACGCAGGACACAGTCTGGCCATCGCGGATGCTCAGAGGAAGGACATGTCCAGGTGGGGGGGCGCGGGCGCGCGCGCACCAAGGAACCTGGGGGCTTCAGCGCGCGCCGGCCACGGGGAAGTGGGAGTCGCTCCTGTGATGCCCCTCCGCCCCCGGACGCCTCGGAGGGAGCCCCTGGGACGGGCGCAACGCCTGCGCCAGGCACGTGGGTCAGAGGCGCGAGGAGGAGGTGCGCGTGGACAGCAGGGGACCCCGAGGTGGAGGTTTCAAGGTCATGCCAAGCTTGTGCCGTCCAGGTGGGCACACTCCAAGCTGCGCGCAACCCGAGCAGCCCCGTGCCACGCGGGCGCTGGACACGCGCCACCTCCGTCCCCAGGGGCCTGTGAGGTCCGCACGGGGCACGCGCCTGCCTCGCCTGCTGTGGCCTAGACCCCTTCGGGTCTCCGCGCCGGGGCCCTGCCTGGCTCTCGCCAAAGCGCGCGGCGGAGAAGCCTTTGCGCCAGCGGCCTGGTTTGCGCCTTCTCGGCCTTTCCGCAGACACCGCGCGCTCTGGGGATGGGGGTGGGTGGGTGGGGGTTCTGGTTTGCTGTGAATTCTCGGGGCTGCGGAGGTCCCCCAGCGGGGCGCCCGCTCGGCCCGGCTCCTTGCAGGCTCGGAACAAACCCCACGGGAACCTGCTGGGTCTGGGCGTCAAGGCGCGCCCCCAACTGCCAGGACCCCTCCCTCAGCCACCGGCGGAGAAGGCCGCTCCCAGCTCATCTAGTCGCTGGACCCCGCGGGGGATGACCGGACGGCCAGCCCAGTCTCTGCAGGTGACCCTCGGGGGTCTCGCTTCCAGCACAGAGAGGGAGGGGAGCCCTCCCCACAGACCAAGGACACTCTGGAGCCCCTGAGGGGCGCGCGTAGGGGGCAGCAGGTGTTGGGGGCTGGAGAAGCTCTTCCTCACTCCCCCCCAGACCCGAGAGCCGGCCTGAACCCCAAGTCCTGTCGCAGCGCAAAGCTTCCGGGAGGTGGTCGCGCCTGGTCGCGCCCTCTCGAAGCCCCCCCAAAAGCTGTGCGCGCAGCGGGCGGGGCCTCCGGGTCTCCACCCCAGAACGCACGGGAAAAGGAAGCCACGCCCCGCGCGCCCTGCACCCCGCCGCGCTCCGGGGCCTCCCCATCTGGGGCCTTGTTTCCCTGCTCGCTGGAAACCTCAAAAGACAGAAAAACAAGGTCACGGGTGCAGGAGGCCGAGGCAAAGAGTTTCACTTCCCCACAGCCGCGGCGCAGCCGGGAGGAGGGTCTCGGGTGTAAATAACGCGCCTGGGCAGAAGGAGTGAAGGACGCGCAGGCTGGAAGCCCGTTGCCTGCACCAGCCAAGGCTTAGGAACAGGGGGAGTCGGCGGAAGACGCACCCGCAATCGCACAAACAGCCCGCGCCCAGCGCTGGCGCACTGGAGTGCAGTGCAGTCACCCGGTGGAATATTACTCAGCCAGGAACAGGGGAGCCCTGATTTGCAGGACCCCATGGATGCGCCTTGAAAACAGCAGGTGCAGGGAGAGACCCAGACACCCCAGGACACAGCCTGAGCAGGAAACATCCAGAAAGGGGGAACCCGCAGAGGAAGTGGCCCCCTGTGCAGGGTGTGGGGTGTGGGGTGGCCTCTGGGGGAGCTGAAATCCGTGGAAGTACACAGAGGTGGTTGCACCACGTGGCAGAGGCACTAACCCCCCTGAGGAGTGGATTGTAGAGGGTGGGGGCAGGTTGTGGGAAGTGCATGACCCTTCCAAGCCCCCCCTACGCAGGGGGGTGTCAGCTTCGCCAGGTGGGTGAGTCCCCGCTGGGTCCCCTGGCCCCTGGCCCCGCTCTGCCAGGAGCGCAGGGTCTCTCGGGCACACGGCTGGCGCCCGGGAATACTGTCCAGGAGTGAGCTCCTGCCCTGCTGCGGCCTGCCGGAGGGCACCTGCCCGGGACACAGACGCCCCACAGCCATCGAGACGGTTCCCTGAATCAGATGCAGCCCCAGATCCGGCGACGGATGCCACAGGGCAGGCCGCCTTCTCGGCGGGCCCCCGCCCGGTCCGGTTCCTCTTTCGAAGGCCACCAGGTGCCTCCCGAGGGGGCTTGCAAAACCGCAGCGCTCCTCTTGAAAGCAAAAGAGTATCCGAAGGCCAGGGCGCTCCAGGCCTGACTAGTCTTGGCTGAACGGTTGGGGCGTCTGGGCCTCCAGCAGCCGAGACAGCGCGCCCGCAGCGGCTGGGCCTGACCACTCCCACTGGACGCCCGTCTGGCCACTCTGGGCCGCGGTGTCCGACTTGGTGTCCGTGCGGGCGCGAGGACTCGTAACCGGAGCGGGCAGCTCCCGCCTCAGCTGCTGGAACAGCAACAGGAGCCTGGCCCTCGCCTGGGTCCACACTGGGGGTCCCTGGGCAGCACCCCCAGACTCCAGGGGGCTTCTCCCCACCTCCTCCAGCTCCCAGGCCCATCTCCCCTCCATGTCTGCGTCTCCTGTCTCTCCTGCCCGAGGACACTGTCCTGGGTGCGGGGCCTTGACCAGAGTGGGGTCCTCTTGGGGCTTTCACGGGTCACTCCTGTGGGGTTCCTGGCCACAGAGGTCAGGACACGGGTGTAGGCTGCAGGACGCACCACTCAACCCAAAGGATTTGTGGCCTGTTCCCTCTGGAGGCTCCAGGGAGCCCCTGCCTGGTCCGTGTCCAGCTGCAGCATCTGTTTCTCTTCCTCTGTCCCTTCTCAGTCCCTTCTCAGTCCATGTCACAGCAGGACAGCGGGTGGAGAGCAGGAGTCCCTGGGTGACGTGACATGGAGGCAGCGTCTGTGTGGTCTCCCCCGAACCCACAACCTCAGACCTACCACGAGGAAAACATCACACATCCCAGAGGCCCATCGTACAAAAGGCCTGATCTATCATCCATCCCTCATCCATCATCCATCCAT
This sequence comes from Talpa europaea, assembly GCF_964194135.1. Taxonomy (NCBI): domain Eukaryota; kingdom Metazoa; phylum Chordata; class Mammalia; order Eulipotyphla; family Talpidae; genus Talpa; species Talpa europaea. The sequence goes on from NC_140081.1 coordinate 504,781, forward strand.
TATCTATCCATCATCCATCATCCATCCATCACCATCCATCCATCATCCATCATCCATCCATCCATCATCCATTGTCTATCCATCATCCTCCATCCATCATCCATTCATCATCCATGATCATCCATCCATCATCCATCCATCCATCCCTCCATCCACCCACCATAATCCATCATCCATCCATCATCCATCCATCATCATCCATCATCCATCATCATCCATCATCCATCCACCATCATCCATCCATCATCCATCCATCATCCATCATCATCCATCATCCATCATCATCCATCATCCATCATCCATCATCCATCCATCCATCCATCCACCATAATCCATCATCCATCCATCATCATCCATCCATCATCTATCATCCATCCATCATCCATCCTTCATCATCCATCCTCCATCCATCCTGCATATCTTTTTACCCCTGTCATGAGCAGAAGCTCACTCTGCACCTCCCATCCATCTTCAGCTGACTTTTGGGGGTGAGCAGTCAAGGCTGCAGCCCAGACAGGCAGGCCCCGTTGGGTGTGACTAGCAGCCCGCTGATACCCGACAGACAAGAAACCAGACCCGGGATGGGCCAGCCACTCAGTGCCCCAGGCAGTTAGGCTCCAACAATTTGGCGGACACCCCTTCTGTTCCTTCACCCCGCTGGGGAGCCCCTGCTGCTTCGTCTGATAACATCATCACGCTACCTTGGGGGTGCTCAAGCCTGTGTGCTCGGTGAGGAAGAACGCAGCATCCAGGGCAGGTGTTTGGGGTTCAGCCTGAGGCTGCTTCTGTACGGCACTTGGGAGCATCTACTGAGTCAGGAATTCCAGGCCGGGGTCTCGTGGTATCCGTCACCCCCAAATTAGCACCAACTTTTGTTTCAGGTACTAGGAGATAATGCAGTCATAATAGCGGGGTCCGGGGGCCTGGGAGAGGCCCCCCAGTTGCCGAGTAGGGTCTCTGTAGGCTCTGGCGTGGCTTGGAGAACAAGGGGATGGAGTTTTGTGGGCGAGGAAGCCAGGGGAGTGGACTTGCTGGGATCATGGGTGCCCTTGGGTGCAGCTCGGCGACCCGCTGGCCCCTGACCATCTCCCTGGCCAGCATCACAGAGGGGAGCCTGCAGCCACCACCTTTCAGGGCCTGCGTCTCCCTCTTCTCCCCCTGCAACCAACCTCAGCAGTGTGAGGCGCAGCAGGGACACACAGGTGACCCGGGAGCCCGGACTGGATGTCCCTGCCTGGCTCCCGTGGCTGCCCAGCATGGGAACAGCAGCTCCCGCCCTCCAGGCCCGTCCCTGTCCTGAACTTCATCTGAAGATGATGGGGAGCAATCCCCGAATGATGTACCTGTCCTTGTTCTGATTGGTTTTATCTTCTTGTCACTTTTTTACATGACGTTTTTATGTATTTATTTGACTGTTATTGAGCGCCTAGCAGTTGACAGCCTGGCCAGTGTCTGGAAGGGATGTGATTTCCACCCACCCCCAGGAAGCCCTCCCTCCACCGAAGCACCCCAAGTCCTCCCCCAGCCCATTCTTACCCCTCCTCTCCCCACCCGGATACTCAGTTTCCACGGGTGGTTTCAGTCTTTAACTGGCCCTTAGTTTGGTTTCTTGTCCTGCCTGTGCAGGTGACACCGTCTGGTGATTCTCTTTCTCCTTCTGGCTTATTTCGCTTCATTTGAGCCCTTCCAGCTGCATCCCTGTTGCTGCAAATGGCACGAGCTCACCTTTTTCATAGCTGCATAGTATTCCACCCTGTATTTAGACCACATCCTCTTGGTCCGCTCATCCCTAATGGACACTGGGGTTTAAAACATCCCGTTTTCCAAAAAGAGGGGACTGGGGGGCTGGAGCCAAGTCAACATTCCGAAAGCTTTCCCTCCTGTCCGATTTGGGGACATCCAGGTCTTCGCCTAAGAATGGCAGGAGACCTTGAGTTCTCCTGGATTCGGGGCAGCGTCACCCCTGAGCTTCTGAGCCTTTGTGTGCAATGGAAGTGGACGGAGGAGCCTAGAGTGGAGGCTCTTGAATGTTTTCACTGTGTCCCCCTCCACTTTGAAGGCAGATCCAGTGTCTGGGGGGGATCTGAAGAGGGGGAGAGGCAGAGACCATGGAAGCTGACACCCTTCCAAGGAGGCACAGAGCTGAGTCTGTGAAGACAGAGCTTGGGTTACGTATTGGATCTTAAATCCCACTGGAGACGACACAGAATTTGGGGGAAGGAAGGGAGAGTCAAGGAGCACGTGGGCGCATTCGCGGGGGAGGCAGCAAAACAGGAACAGCCTCAAAATACACCTTCAGTCTTGAACGGGATGAGCAAGACTCTCAGTAAACAATCCTCCGGCTCCAGGAAGCTCCTCGGCAGGCCCGTGACAGGCCGCCGGTGAGGGGAAGTGGGAGATGGAGCCGCTGCCCAGCCGGGACGTTCCAGCGCAGATGCACCTGGATCCGGACCCCGCAGCCCATCCTGCCGCGGAGCCCACTGGGACAGCGGCTGTTGGGGGTGCTGCTCGCTCCAGGACCCGCTCGGGGTAGGGCCTGTGCCTGGCTGCCCTCAACTTCCTTCCAGAGGCACACGCTGCTCTCCGGAGACCCCGCCCTTCCCTCCCCTCCTTCGTATCAGACTTTCTCATCTGCCCGCAAAGCCCTGTCACCAATTGAGGCTCTTCTGCTGTGTTTTGTGTAGTGGAGACTTCACGTGACCCCTAGTGGAGGGCCAGATTGGCCCTGGCTCCTAGGAGGAGGTGTCCCCAGAGGGTCCTGCCTGATAGGGGGGCTGGTGTGTGTGTCTGTTTGCCAGGGGCTTGGTCACTGAACCATTTGGGATGATGGATGATGGATGGATGATGGATGGAGGATGGATGATGGATGGAGGATGGATGATGGATGGATGGATGGATGATGGATGGATGATGGATGGAGGATGGATGATGGATGGAGGATGGATGATGGATGGATGGATGATGGATGATGGATACTGGATGGATGATGGTTGGAGAATAGATGATGGATGGATGGTGGACAGATGATGGATGGTGGATGGAAACTAATACTTCCTAGACCTGGTCAAATTTCCTTTAAAAATCAGGCGACTGAATCCACGCACCCGGCAGCTGAGAGACCATCTCCCACGCCGTGATTTCTGTGCTCCTGACTCAGCACCCGCCAGGCATGTGTCTCAGTAAAAGTTCCAGAATAAACAGTTTTCTGAAAACGGATGAGTTGCACGCGGCTGATTTCATAAGTAGGTGAACGTTCAGGGGGAAATACCCACTGATGTGTGTGCTGAAGGGTGATGATGGAACAGCTGACCCTGGAGACTGGGCTTCAAGGCTGGAGGAGGAACACAGGGGCGCTCCCTCCAGAAGGGGGCTGGGAGCTCCCCCTGCTGGAAAGGAGCGGTTTTGATGAGGGAGGCATGAATATGGCGGAGAGAAGGATGATGAGATGATTACGCCTGTGGGTGGGTGGTGGATGGAGGATGGATGGAGGATGGAGAATGGATGGATGATGGATGGATGATGATGGATGATGGATGGATGATGATGGATGGAGGATGGATGATGGATGGATGGAGGATGGATGGATGATGGATGATGGATGGATGATTGATGATGGTGGATGATGAATGATGGATGGATGATGGATGGATGATGCCATGGAGGATGGATGGTGGATGGATGATGGACGGATGATGGATGATGGTGGATGATGGATGATGGATGGATGGTGATGGATGGAGGATGGATGGTGGATGGATGGATGGGTAAGTAGAGGGATGGATGGGTAAGTGGGTGAATAGGTGGATGGATGGCTGCATAGATGGATGAATAATTAGATTAGGGGGGTGATAGATAGATAGATAGATAGATAGATAGATAGATAGATAGATAGATAGATGGTTTCGCCCATATGCTGCACTTTTCCAGATGCACATACACCCTCATATTGTTGTAGGGCTGGATGGCTGGAGTGTGAATCTGGGCCAAAGGGAAAGGGTCCTTGCATGGGAGGGCAGGAGACTAAACAGGAGGGAGGCGTCTACGTGGAGAGGGGCCAGCGCTGTATTGGCGGGGGTCTGGAGGCTAGCGTCCAGCTGGCTGGACCGGGCCTCACAGCACGTCACGGACACCAACACGCAGCACGGACTGGGGGCCGCCATGCCAGCCAGGACACCCCCAGCCAGGGGGAGGGTCTGCCACCCTCTGTGTTCTAAAGGGGCAGCGCTTTGGCCTGTATTGAAATCGGGGGATTGAGGACTCGGTGCCGGGGCTTGCGAGAGGACGAGACCTGGCCACTGGGGCATCCTCTCCGGGTCTGACCCAAGGCCCTTCCAGGTGACCCCCAGGAGGATTCCGACCATGGGCACCTCAAGTCATTGTGGGGGTGTCAGGGGTGACGGTGCTGGTGCAAAGACCCACTTTCAAGTGCCTCTTGGGCCTAAGTGGGACATGTTTTGTGTGTTTACTGTGGGGACACGGCACATTCTGGGTCGTCCTGTTTTAGGTCCCCGAAACTCAGCTGCCTGACCCCCACAGCTCTTCTATCTTCTCCAACTGAAGCTCACTCTCCAGCAAACACTCCCCGCCCTGAGCCCACCATCTACTGTTTCTAGGAATTTCACACTCTAGGGACATTGCAGAAGCAGAATCTTATAGGATTTGTCCTAGTGTTATTGGTTTATTTCATTTAATACAATATCCTCAAGGTTCATCGTTCCTGGACCAGGTGGCACAAAGTCCTTCCTTTTTCATGCCTGAGTAATATTCCACCGTGTGGCTGGCACTCTAGGGACATTGCAGAAGCAGAATCTTATAGGATTTGTCCTATTGTGATTCATTTATTTCACTTAATACAATATCCTGAAGGCTCATTTTTCCTGGAACAGGTGGCACAAATATTTGGCCGATTAATATTCCATCGTGTGGCCGCCACTCTAGGGACAGTGCACAAGTGGAAACTTATAGGACTTGTCCTACTGTGATTGGTTTATTTCACTTAATACAATATCCTCAAGGTTCATTCTTCCTGGACCAGGTGGCACAAAGTCCTTCCTTTTTCGTGCCTGAGTAATATTCCACTGTGTGGCTGGCACTCTAGGGACATTGCAGAAGCAGAATCTTACAGGATTTGTCCTATTGTGATTCATTTATTTCACTTAATATAATATCCTCAAGGTTCATCATTCCTGGACCAGGTGGCACAAAGTCCTTCCTTTTTCATGCCTGAGTAATATTCCACAGCGTGCCTGCCGCTCTAGGGACATTGCACAAGTGGAGTCTTGTAGGATTTGTCCTACTGTGATTCATTTATTTCACTTAATACAACATCCTCAAGGTTCATTCTTCCTGGAACAGGTGGCACGAATATTTGGCCGATTAATATTCCATCGTGTGGCCGCCACTCTAGGGACATTGCACAATGGAGTCTTGTAGGATTTGTCCTAGTGTGATTGATTTATTTCACTTAATAATATCCTCAAGGTTCATCGTTCCTGGATCAGGTGGCACAAAGTCCTTCCCTTTTCATGCCTGGATAATATTCCACCGTGTGGCCGCCACTCTAGGGACATTGCACAAGTGGAATCTTGTAGGATTTGTCCTAGTATGATTGATTTATTTCACTTCATACAATATCCTCAAGGTTCATCCTTCCTGGAACACATGGCACCAGATCCTTCCTTCTTCACGCCTGAGTAATATTCCACCGAGTGGCCCGGCTCCTTTCTGTGCACCCATTCATTTGTCAACAGACGCTCGGGTTGCTTCCGCTTTTTGGAAAGGTGAGTCCCGCTGCTCAGAACCAAGAGTGCAAATGACTTGCCCGGCCCCTGCTTTCATTTCCCCGGGGCCGGCTCCCAGAAGTGGAATTGCTGGTCATACGGTAATTCTGATTTTAATTTTTTGAGGAACTGCCCTTCCTTGGTCGCCACGGCGCGCCGCTTTACATCCACACCCGCGGAGTCCGGTTTCTCGGCCTCCTGCCAGCAGCTGCTGCATTTTGCTTTTCTTTGCTGCGCTGGATTAAATGGAATAGAAACCCCGTTCTGGGGGGTGAGCTTGGGCTGCATTGTCTGGCAGGTGCTGCTGCAAATAGTCCTGCTGCTCTGTACGGCTTTCTCCTCTTCTTTGGGCAAAAAGACACCGCTTTAGGGGAAAGCTTGATCATGTGATGCGATTCGAGAGGAAGGCGAGATGGTGGGGAGCAAGGACTGAACCCCATCTGGTTAGCAAGGGCGAGACAGGGGGACAAGACATGACTCAAGGCGAGAACTTTGCTGCTGGGAAGCAGTGGCTTTGGATTTTTTGTTTGTTTTAAGATTTATTTATTGATGCACACAAGAGCTGGGGTGCAGGCCAGAGGTGCGGGGGGCGAGAGGACTCCCCAGAGACAGAGTGGGGAGCAGAGCAGGCTGGCTTTATTAAATAAATCCAACTCTAGGCTCAGATGCCTGAGCTGCGTCCTCACAGCCCTGTCCTGCATGAACAAAAATTAAAAAATAAATAAATAAAAGAATCGGGGCTACCTGCCGACAGGGGGGGCGTTTGCTTTTCTGCCTCTGTGATGCCCCCGGAAGAGGGATGTTCTATTGAAAAACCTACAAGGAATTTCCTCAAACATTTCCTCGGCGATCACTGGCATCTCTGGGGTGGCTGGTGCAGGAGCTCAAGAGTCATTTCTTCATTTGCTTTGCAAATGCTCCTGAGAGCAGAGTCAGGAAGGTTCCAAATTTAACAGTTCCCCGGGGACCTGCCCCCCTCTTGTGAGCCTTTGTTTGGGAGAAAGGTTTAAAGAGAACCCAGTAGGCAAGTCTCCAGGGAAGAGGGGGTGCATGAAGCCAGTAAAATGGGTGCGGAAACCCCCGTTTCTAACGCTCTCGGGCCCCTCGGCCCCCTGCACCCCCTCTGAGCTAACCGTTGCACCTCACGCCAAACACCAGGGCCCTGTTCTAGGCCTCCCTGCCTGGAACTTGAGACGGGGGGCTTGTGACCTATTGGGGGTCTCAGAGCACGTGTGGGGATCTAGGACCTTCTAGTTTGCTCATGTGTGACTGCAGACAAATCTGTAATGCGTCACATGTGTCATCCATGGAGAATACTCGCACGCGGTCAAGTCTGAGATGCTATCCAGTCAGTGCACATGGTCGGAAACACAAAACACTTGGGTTGAGAAACAGGAGGCGTGTGCTGTCGATGTCTCGCACGACTCTGTAATGACACGTGGGGATAGGCGTGTCGTGTGGCACTGTTCCCGTGTCGTGTGTGCTGCGGATCACCTGTGATGTCCTGTAATGTCAGGGTTGTATGACGTGGAGTATAGGACAGACCACCAGCACATGTGGTGCACGTGGTTGGGATGAATAATAGTTTCAGACCACGGCATTTGTCCACATGTATGACAATGTGTGTGCTGGTGAGAGACATATGTATGGTATAGACACATATAACACGTGTGTGAAAATGTATGTGACCTACAGCAAATATATCAGGTTACAACTAAGCAATATGTCAATATATACACCGTAGGTGGGCCTCCCCGGTGGCGCAGCGGTTGAGCGCTGGGTTGCGAAGCTGCCCGCGGCCTCTGCGGCGCCGGTTCGATCCCCGGCTGCTCCCCGGCCACCGGAGGAGGGTCCCGCATGGCGCGCAGACCTCTCCTGCCGCCCGCTGCTCCCCTCAGCAGTGTCCTTCGGTCCTTCTGCCTGCTCTGCTCCCCGCTCTGGCTCTGGTGGATTCTCTCACCCTCCCGCGCTTCTGACTGTACCCAGTGCTTGTATAAATAAATTAATAAATCTAAAAAACCAAATAAATAAATATATATACTGTAGGGAATACATCTAAGACTTGAGTGACCCCTCATTTATCAACATACAGGATGAAGGGTCTGTTGGTAATCTGCACAGATATGCAACACATAACTCACAATAATAGCATGTATAATACATAATGTACAATTCACGGAATCATATGATGCCATATTGCTATGTATGCTCTGCAGACAATGGGTATACCGTGTATTTGAACGATTGATCCTCTATCAGTATAGATGGTGAGATGTTTATGGGTAATATGTGCACATATGGAGTATGTACATAACAATATGTGATTAACGCTAATATGTAATATATGGAATAGGTCATATGTGCATATATGCAGTATGTACATGATATGTGATTAATGTTAATATATAACATATAATACATGGAATAGCAGATGTAACATATCGATACACATGTTGTACAGGCCACAGTGTAACATGCATAGCATGTACTTGATCTGTGATTTACCAATATACACGATTTATCGATATACATGTATATTTATCAACATACATGATCGATATACAACATATATATTGATAATAGGTACATAATAATGTACAATTAATAATATGCACTAGAAACAGATAATAGATGGACTAGAGCATATGATAACTATCAATATCAACATATCAATATATATATTATAGAGGCCATAGCAGAACCTGTATTTGATTATGTCACTTATGAGGCAACATGACGACGTGTCTCTCGCTAATATACCCGTAAATGCCACAGACACACCATAATATACACTCTACGGAATAATACAGACGATAACATATCGATGCACATATTACAGGGACCGCAGTGTAGTAACATATGACTTGAACGACACGTCACTTATCAACATGCGAGACGAAGCGCCTACTGGTAATCTCCACATCCTGACAACACACACCCCATAATATGTAATGAATACCTAATAATTAATACCTATGATGAATGCATAGTAACACAGAACACTCTAAGAACGCCTACAACACATCACGCATAACACACAGGCCCCACTACCATCATAGATCCTCTGCTCAATGTCACTACCAATACACAGACGTGCACGTCGATAGTATAGACTATATATAAAATATATTTAATATATATTAAAAAATATATTTAATGTATGTTAAAATATATTTAATATTTAATATATTTAAAATATATTAAATATATATGCAATGGCTATATCGTGTATTTGAACGATAGAGCCTCTATCAGTGGAGATGGTGAGATGTTTGGGGTAACATGTACATGGAAGTAGCAATATGGGATTAACCTTAATACATAATACATGGGATAGGTAATATGTGCATATATTACCTATTAGACGTTTAATTAGATGATATTAAACGCCATGTCCTTTATCAACACGCAGTAAGAGCATGTTGACGACAGGCACCTCACACGCTCTGGCCCAGTGAACAACGCGCAAGCACGAGCAACCAGCACCTGCGGCAGGTGAGCCCGCCACCGCGCGCGCCACGACCCCCGCACCCGCGGCCCCTGCGCGCACGCGCAGACCCGGCCCCAGCGGCGCGGCGGCGGCGTGGGGGGGGGGCGGGCGCGCGCAGGCGCGGTGCGCCGGCGGGGGCCCCGGAAGTCCCGCCCCGGGGCGGGGCCGGCGGGGCCGCGGCGCCCGGCCGGAAGCGGAAGCGCGTCACGGGCGGGGCGGGCGCGTCGGGGTCGTCGGGGGTCGGGCGAGCGGGGCCAGCGCGGCGCCGGGACCGCGCACCCCCCGGTGAGTCCGCGGGGTCGGGGTCGGGGGCGCGGGGCCCCGGGGCCGGGGCCGGGATCGGGGTCCGCGGGGCCGGGGCGGGCGGGGCCGGGGCCGGGCCGGGGCCCGGGGGGTCCGGAGGCCCCGGCGCCGGGTCTACGGGGGCCGGATCCGGGGCGGGGCCTGGGGGGCTGGGGGGGCCGCGGGGCCGGGTCTAGGGGGTCCGGATCCGGGTCTGGGGGGCTCTGGGGGGCCGCGGGGCCGGGTCTACAGGGGCCGGGTCTAGAGGGTCAGGATCCGGGGCCGGGTCTACAGGGACTCTGGGGGCCCGCGGGGCCGGGTCTAGGGGGGCCGGATCCGGGTCTAGGGGGCTCTGGGGGGCCGCGGGGCCGGGTCTACAGGGGCCGGGGCCGGGCCGGGGGCTGGGGGGCTGGGGGGGCCGCGGGGCCGGGTCTAGGGGGTCCGGATCCGGGTCTGGGGGGCTCTGGGGGGCCGCGGGGCCGGGTCTACAGGGGCCGGGTCTAGAGGGTCAGGATCCGGGGCCGGGTCTACAGGGACTCTGGGGGCCCGCGGGGCCGGGTCTAGGGGGGCCGGATCCGGGTCTAGGGGGCTCTGGGGGGCCGCGGGGCCGGGTCTACGGGGGCCGGGGCCGGGCCGGGGGCTGGGGGGCTGGGGGGGCCGCGGGGCCGGGTCTAGGGGGGCCGGATCCGGGTCTGGGGGGCTGGGGGGGCCGCGGGGCCGCGTCTACAAGGGCCGGGTCTAGAGGGTCAGGATCCGGGGCCGGGTCTGGGGGACTCTGGGGGTCCGCGGGGCCGACTACCGGGTCCGGATCCGGGTCTGGGGGACTCTGGGGGGCCGCGGGGCCGGGTCTATGGCGTCCGGATCCGGGCCGGGGTCTGGGGGGCTCTGGGGGGTCCCCGGGCCGGGGTCTGTGGGCGCGAACCCAGGGCCGGCCCAGGGTGTGGGGACCCGGGGATCCAGGAATGGCGGCCGCGTGAATATTGGGGGGCCGGGGTGCGTGGGCTTCTGCACCCGGGCTCCCCGCGGGTTTGGGGCGCAGGGTCCGGGTTGGGGGAAGGCTGGAGGGCCCCCAGCCCCCGCCAGGGTGTCTACTGAGCCCCAGGGGCGTCCGCGTCTCGGGGGAGCACGTCCTGGTGGGGCGGGGTCTGGGGGCCCCGGGGGTCGGGGTGGGTGAGGGGTGCACCGTGGGGCGGGGCTGCCGGGACGCGCGCGTCAGGGGCGTGGACACGGGGGGGAGGGGGGCAGGGAAGGGGCGGGTTCTGGGGGTGCTGGGAGGCCAGGGGGAGTCTGGGCAGTTGAGGGGCTCGGAGGGGCCATCGGGGTGCCAGGGACAGGCAGGTGCCCAAGCCGGGGGACCGGCCCCCAGGCAGGTGGGGCGCCGGGGGAGCCCCTCACCCCGTCCCAGCCCCCTTGGCTGCGCAGTGGGTCGGGCCTCGCGGCTGTGGGCCTGGCAGGGCCTGGTGCCCCGGCGGGCGGGTGGACAGCCCGGGGCGCTCGGAACCGCAGACCTGTCCAACCAGTGGGGACAGTGGCCTCCGGGGGGGTGGGGGGCCGAGGTGCGGGGGCCTCGGGTGCCCAGAGGACGCGGCGGCGCTGGACGTCCACCCGGCTGGACCGGCCTCCCGCCGGGACCCGTGCGCACCGGCGCCGCAGCCGCACGCCCCTCCCCGCGCCGCTCTGCGCCTCCCCCGCGGGCCTGGTCGCCTGCGCCTGGACCCTCAGCCTGGCCCCGCGTCTGCGCGCGCCCTCCCCGTGCGCCCCTTGCACCCGGACCCCGCGCCTGACCCCGCGTCTGTGCGCGCGCCCTCCCCGTGCGCCCCTCGCGCCCCGACCCCCAGCCTGGCCCCGCGTCTGCGCGCGCCCTCCCCGTGCCCCTCGCGCCCGCACCCCGCGCCTGACCCCGCACTTGCCTTGCAGGCCCGAGTCCCTGCTATGGCCGCGGCCACCATCGTGCACGACACGTCTGAGGCGGTGGAGCTGTGCCCGGCGCACGGCCTGTACCTGAAGCCCATCACCAAGATGACCATCAGCGTGGCGCTGCCGCAGCTGAAGCAGCCGGGCAAGTCCATCTCCAACTGGGAGGTGATGGAGCGCCTGAAGGGCATGGTGCCCAGCCACCAGTTCTCCACGCTGCGCATCTCCAAGAGCACCATGGACTTCATCCGCTTCGAGGGCGAGGTGGAGAACCGCAGCCTGGTCAAGTCCTTCCTGGCCTGCCTGGACGGCAAGACCATCAAGCTCAGCGGCTTCTCCGACATCCTCAAGGTGCGCGCGGCCGAGTTCAAGATCGACTTCCCCACGCGGCACGACTGGGACTCGTTCTTCCGCGACGCCGAGGACATGAACGAGACGCTGCCCGGGGAGCGGCCGGACACGGTGCACCTGGCCGGGCTGCCCTGCAAGTGGTTCGCGCCGCGCGGCTCGGGCTCGGAGAAGCCGAGCGAGGAGGTGCTGGTGCGCGTGTTCGAGCGCTTCGGCGAGATCCGCAACGTGGACATCCCCATGCTGGACCCCTACCGCGAGGAGATGACGGGCCGCAACTTCCACACCTTCAGCTTCGGGGGGCACCTCAACTTCGAGGCCTACGTGCAGTACCGCGAGTACGCGGGCTTCATCCAGGCCATGAGCGCGCTGCGCGGCATGAAGCTCATGTTCAAGGGCGAGGACGGCAAGGCCGTGGCCTGCAACATCAAGGTGGGCGCGCCGGGCGGCGGCGGGCCGGGCAGGGCCGGGCAGGGCCGGGGGCGCGCGCCCCGGCGGCCCTGGGGGCGGGCGGCGTCGCGGTGCGCGCAGGGCGCAGTCCGGGCACCGCGGGGCGTCCCGTCTGGGCAGCTCGGCGGCCCCGGGGTGCGCGCCCCGCGTCGGCGGCGGGTTCTGCGCGCGGCTGGCGCTGAGCGCGCGTCTCCTCCCAGGTGTCCTTCGACTCCACCAAACACCTGAGCGACGCGTCCATCCGGAAGCGGCAGCTGGAGCGGCAGAAGCTGCAGGAGCTGGAGCAGCAGCGCGAGGAGCAGAAGCGGCGCGAGAAGGAGGCGGAGGAGCGGCAGCGTGCGGAGGAGAGGTGCGGGGCGCGGGGTGCGGAGGAGAGGTGCGGGGGGCGGGGGCGCGGGGCGGGGCGCGGGGCGGGCGCCTTCCTGCGGCTGCGCCTGGGCTCCTGCTGGCCGCTGAGGGCGGTGGGCGTGGCCAGGCGCGGCGCGAGGAGCCTCGCGGGACTTGAAAGCAGCGGGACGCCCCGGGGCGCGGAGGGGGTGCAGACCCCGGAGGGCTCCTGCCGCCCCTGGCCCCGCGCCCCGTGTGGTGCGCCTCCTGGCCACACCCGCTGTGCCCTGGGGAGACGGGAGCCAGCGGCGCCAAGCCCACGGTGCGCCCCCGTCTCCTGTGTGCGCGCCCTGCGGGCCCCGCTGCTGACCTCCCCGAGAGCGTCGGACGCGCGGCGGCGCAGACCCTGGGAGGGCCCCGCCCACCACCCGCTCGCCCAGGAGCCCCCCCAGCTCCAGACTCAGAGGCGCCCCCGTTGGCCTTGAGGGAGGACGCCGGGCGCCCCGGCCAGGGACAGCCTGTCCCTGCGTGGGCGCGGCCTGTCCGGGCAGTGAGCACCGCGGGGGCCGGGGCGGGCGGCGGGGGGCGCCCCTTCGGGCCGTCAGCTCCAACGAGGAGCAGAGCGAACCCCCGAGTGCCCACAGGGGCCTGGTGTCCTGCGGGGGCGTCCAGCTAGGGCGGGGCGTCCTGGGCTGCGCTGCGGGGCCTCGAGCCCCATATGGCAACCGGGGAGCTGAGCTCGCGGGCCAGCCCGGGGGCAGCTGTGGCTGCCTAGAACCTTCCAGAGCAGGCCCCCTCTTTCTGCCGCCTGTCTGGGGGCGGCCGGCTGCCCCGGGCTGTGCCCCGGTGGTGACCAGTGCCCTCCGGCCCGACCTCGCCTGTGCCGGGCGCGCCCTTCTGTCCGGCCCTGGGGGGGCAGGGGGCACACTCTCCGGGCCCGGGGCCGGGCCTCTGTCCCCAGCGGGACCTTCGGGCGCGCCCTGAGCCGCGGGGCGTCTCCTTGAGTCGGGCTGCGCCAGTGGCCGCGGGGTCAGGGGCCGCCCGCTGCCCGGCCCGCGCTCCTGGCCGCGCGTCCTCCCCAGGACTGACCCCGTGTCGGCCCCGGCGCCGTCTGCGGTTTCCGCCTCGGGCCCGGCAGCCCGCCCAGAGCACGAGCCTGCGCCCTCGGGGTCCCTGCGCGGGGGAGCTGGGGGCCTCGCCTCCCCCGCGCGGTGCGCCCTGGCGCCCTGCGCTCCCGGGGGTTCCTGCGGGCCGCCCCCCCTTGCTCAGCGCCGCCCGGTGCCCGCAGGAAGCAGAAGGAGCTGGAGCAGCAGGAGCGGGAGCGCCGGCGCGAGGAGAAGCTGCGCCGGCGCGAGCAGAAGCAGCGGGACCGCGCGCTGCGCCGCAGCCAGAAGAAGCTGGAGAAGCTGCAGGCGCAGGAGCAGAAGCAGCTGCAGGAGAAGATCCGGCTGGAGGAGCGCAAGCTGCTGCTGGCGCAGCGCAACCTGCAGTCCCTCCGCCTGGTGGCCGAGCTGCTGAGCAGGGCCAAGGTGCGCGCGCGCGGCCCGGGGCGGCCTGGGGCGGCTGGGCTGGGCGGGCCTGAGGGGGCTCCGGCCTGGGGGCGCCCTGGGCGGGGGCTTGGGCGGGGCCGGCCCGGGGCGCGGCCTCGGCGCCCTCCCAGGCGCGCAGTCTTCGCTCGGAGGGTTGGACGGCGACAGGGGTCCAGGCCTCGCCCGGGCTCCTCCCGCTGGAGGCGCCCCGCGGCCACCTACCTCCATGCCCGACTCCGGCCCCTGCAGGCCGCGGCCCGTGGGCGGCGGGGCGCGCCCCTGCTCCACCGCCGTGGATCCCACAGGCCCGGCGGCGCGGACGCCCGCGGCGCCCGGAGCCGCCCTCGCTCCTGCCGCGCTGGCCGGTGAGCGCCGCCGGGGACTCGCGAGCCTGGCGGGCGCGCTGCCCCCCGGCCCGCGCTGCGCGACGGCGCCCCCATAACCTGTTGTCTGATTACAGTTGGGATAGCCCGGGAAGGCGCTGGCAGGGGTGCTGCGACGCGCGCCGCCAGTTTGCTTCATGGTGAATATTGAAGACACTAACCCCGGCGAGGCCGGGCCGCGGCGCCGGCGTGTCTGTCTGCGCTGTAATCTCGGCTCCGCGCTGGCCGCGGCCAGCCCGCGCCTCCAGGCGGCCCGGCCCGGGCCCCGCCCAGCCGCTTCGCCTGGGCGCCGCCTGCTCGGACGCATGCCCAGCCCCGGGGCCCGGCGGGCGGCCTGGCTGCCCGGCCGGCCTTCCCGCGGCGCGGGCCGCGTCTCAGGCGCCCCTCCCTCCCGCAGGCCGCCAAGCTGCAGGAGCAGGAGCAGAAGGAGGCGCGCCAGCGGCTGCAGCAGCGCGAGGAGCGGCGGCGCCTGCAGGAGGCCGAGCTGCGGCGCGTGGAGGAGGAGAAGCAGCGCGCGCTGGGGCTGCAGCGCAAGGAGCGCGAGCTGCGCCGCCGCCTGCTGAGCATCCTGCTGAGCAAGCGGCCCGACGACCCCCGCGCGCCCGCCGAGCTGGGCGCGGCGCACGCGGACCTGCTGCAGCCGGTGCTGGACATCCTGCAGACCGTGTCGGCCTCGCTGCCCGCCCTGGCCGGGCCCGCGCCCCCGGGCGCCCCCGCGGAGGCCCCGGCGCGCGCCGACCCCGCGCCGCACGGCGTGAACGGCGGCCTGGCCGAGGACACCCCGGGCCCCGAGGCGCGGCCCGCGCGCCCGGCCTCGCCCGCCGGCGGCTCCCCGGCCGAGAAGCGCTGCCCGGGCGTGCTGGCCTGCATCCCCGACAACGCGCAGCAGCCCAAGGGCGCCGCCTGCGAGCCTGCCGCGCCGCCGCGCAAGGACGCGCGCTCCGAGCAAGACAAGTGCAACCGCGAGCCCAGCCGGGGCCGGGGCCGCGCCAGCGGGGACCGCGCCGACCAGGACCGCGAGCGCGAGCCGGAGCGGGCCGCGCGCGAGCGCAGCCGGGCGCGCCGCGCGGGCAGCCGCGAGGACGGGCGCGCCCCGCGCAAGGAGCGGCGGGCGCACAAGAAGCGCGCGCGCGCGGACGACAGCCCCCGGCGGCGCAGCGCCAGCCCCGAGCGCGCCCGCGCGCGCGGCTCCCGCAGCCGGGACCGGCACGGCCGGAGGGAGCGCAGCCGGGAGCGCCGCGCGGGCTCGGGCCGCCAGCGCAGCCGCCACCGCCGCGGGGAGCGCTCCCGCTCGGGCTCGGCCGGCCGGCACCGCAGCGCCTGGAACAGGTAATGGCCGCGCGCCCGCGGGAGCCGCCGCGCGCCCGGCGGGGCCTCAGGACCCCGGGCCCCGCGCCCAGCACCTCCGCCGGCCCCGCGCCCGGCCCCGCAGACTGGGAAGCAGCTTTAACGTGCGCCCCGGGGCGCCGCCCGGCCTGGGCGCGGCAGGTGCGCCCCGAGCCTCCCCCAGAAACGTTCTCTTTGTACGAGCTCCGCTCGCCCCCGGCGCGCCCGCCTCCTGTCCGGCCGGGCGCGCGCTCTTTCTAGGACGCGGTTTTGCTAAATTATTTCTACTCGGGCCGTTCCCGGAGCCGCTGCGGCCTCGCCGGGTTGTACGATCCGCTTGTCCGCGCGCGCCGAGGGACCCGCCGGCCCGTTTGCGTTAGGAACGATGTGTTCATCCCGGTTTGCATTTTTATGGTGAAATAAAATTCTTTTCCAGGCCCCCGCGTGTCGGCTGCGGCTTTCTGGGGGGTGGGGCGGGGCCCGGGAGGCGGGCGGGAGCAGGCGGGACCCCCCACCCCACCTCACCCGGGGCCGGTTCCCGCCGTCTACCCGGACCCCTTCCCTGGAGGCGGAGCGGAGCGCGCCCCTCGGGGCCCCCACGCGTGGCAGGGCGGCCCCCCAGCGTCCCAGCGGGACCGCCCCATGCCCCCCAGCCCTGCCCTCCCAGACCCGGCTCCGGCTCCCCGGAGGCCGTGACCCACCGCGCCTTCGCGCGAGGCCGTGACCCACCGCGTCTTCGCGCGTCTCCAGGCCCGGGACTCGCGTCATCGCCTTGACTGCCCGCGCCGGCCGGACTTGGCCTCCCCGGGGCCGCCTCCCTCTTAATCCCCGAGGTGATCCTGCGCCCCGCGGAGGGCCGGGCTCGCTGCCCGCGGGTTCTGTCCACGTGCGGGCCGCCCCCCGAGCGCGCAGGGCCCTCCACCCGCCCTTTGGACGCCCCGGCTCCCCGGGCTGCTGGCTCAGCCCCAGGAACGGGGCAGGCCGGGGTGGTGACCCCAAGGTGGCGCGGCGGAGGGAGGTAGGAGCGGGAGGTCCCTGGGCAGAGAGGCTGCGGGGCGCTGGGGAGGGAGGGTGCCCCCCTAACTCCTCACCCAACCCCAGTCCAAACCCCAACTGTGGCTCTTCGCCGGGAAGGGCGCCCCACGGCGCCGCCAGTGCTCCCCGCACCGAGGTCGTCTCAGCGCAAACACCCGGGGAGTTCGGGTTCAAATCCAGCCGGAGGAGCGCGCCGCAAGGGGGGCGTCCGCCCCAGCGCACGTGGGGTGCGCCCCTGCATGGCAGGGTGACCTTGGCGATGGCTGTGCGCTCGACCAAGGCGGGTCCTGACGCACGGGTGTGGACGCGCGCCCCAAGTGTGCAGAAATGGGCCACCCCCGAAGTACCCCCCTCTGCCCCCACGTCCCCCAGCCTGCTCACACCCACACGGAGTGGCCGTGCGTGGGCGCAGGTCAGGGGCGCCGCTGCCCGTGCAGGGCCGTGTGCGCGCGCCCCAGGGGACGCCTTAAGCCGAGGGCCGCCCTTAATAAGCCTAATGGAATTCTCTAGATGATCCGCCTGAGCTCCTTCTGGAACCTTCTGGCACCTGCTCGCGGCAGCTGCCAACCCGAGCCCCCGCCCCCGCCCCCGCGTAATAATAGGCGCTCGCCTGAGCGCGGCCACCAGGTCTCCAAGCCCAGGGTGTGGCGGATCATGGGGTCCCCGGAGGACCAGGCTTTCGGCCTCCTGAGCGAATACGCCAACGGCTTCATGGTCTCCCAGGTAGGAAGCCGTCAAGGAGGGTCCCCGGGCCTTTGGGGGCCAACGGGCAGGACCTGGGGGGTCACTGAACGCGTCTGGAGTCTCCTCGGCCATGACAGAGGGGCGAGGCCGTCTGGGGACAGCAATGCTGTGACACAAGGAAAGGGACTCGTGGCAACGGGCAGCTGATTAGAGGGTCCCCAGGCGGGAGGGGGGCGCGGGCAGGCGCTGCCCGTGGGGCCGGGGGGGGTCTCCTTTGGGGGACCAGATGGTTTGCGAATTGGATGAGGGCGTGTTGCGTGGCCCCGTGATCCCACTGGTGAGGTTTTCCGAGCACAAACGGAGACGTTCGTGTGCGTGTTTTATTTTACTGTGGCAAACGTGTGCCAGCGCGGGCTCGACACGCATTCAGTGTCCCACAGAAACGGCCGGTCACTCACTGCCCACCCCTGGCCCCAGCCCCACCGTCCACTTCCTGTCTCTGCCAGCTCCGGGGTCCTCCCCGGCTGTGTCTCACATCACCAGCATCATGTTCCCGAGGTCCACCTGTGTCCTGTAGCAGGGGTCAGCTGCGCCTTCCTTTGCCTTCCTTTTTCGGGGCTGCATAATATTCCAACCGGATGCGATTTTTGTTTCCCTGCTTCTCCACACGTGCATATTTGCATTCTGAGGACTGTGGCTCCCGTGGCTGTGAATTTCCTCGTGGAAACATCTCTTCCAGCCCCTGCTGTCCATTCTTGGGGGTGTCCACCCAGGAGTGGAATTGCGGGGGTCTCAGGGCTGGCCTCCCCTGATTTCCACAGCGCCCCTCCCTGAAATCTGCGCTTTGTCTCTGCCTTTCCCGAGGTTCTGTTCGCCGCCTGCGACCTGGGGGTGTTTGACCTCCTGGCGCAGGCCCCAGAGCCCCTGGGCGCGGCAGCAGTGGCCGCTCGTCTGGGCACCAGCGGCCACGGGACGGAGTTGCTGCTGGACACCTGCGCGTCGCTGCGGCTGCTCGCGGTGGAGACACAGGCGGGACAGGGTGAGGCGCGGTGTCTGGGGGGGCCCTTTAGCACCCCCGGGTCCGTCCACCTACCCACGCTTTTCCGCTCGGGCCGGCGAGCATCTGCGGAGTCGCCTCCCGGCTCCTTCTGTCCACCCTTCTGTCCACCATGTCCTCTTGCCCAGCGCGTCCGTCTCCGCGCGCCCCTTCCACCCGCTCCCCCACCTCTGAGCGTCTCCGTGAGTTCCCCAAGTGCGCATGCTGCGCTCTCCTGCCCTCTGGCTCCAGACCCCCTGTGCGCTCGCTCCCCCAGCGGCGAGGCCCCCGACGCACCCCCTGGCGCCGCCCCTCCTTACCCCGCGCGCGCGCGTTTCAGCCGCCTACGCCAACACGGCGCTGTCGGCCGCCTACCTGGTCAGCGCCAGCCCCACCAGCCAGCTGGACATGCTGCGGTACCTGGGTCGCACCACCTACCTGTGCTGGGCGCACCTGGCGGAGGCCGTGAGGTGGGCCGGGGGCGGGGATATGGAGGGGTCGGCGGGGGGCTGG
The DNA here is from genome assembly GCF_964194135.1 of Talpa europaea. Classification (NCBI taxonomy): domain Eukaryota; kingdom Metazoa; phylum Chordata; class Mammalia; order Eulipotyphla; family Talpidae; genus Talpa; species Talpa europaea. Next base: position 523,878 of record NC_140081.1, read on the forward strand.
TGCCAGGGCGCCCGAGCACCCACACACCAGGCTGGGTCCGAGTCTGGCACCTGCCCGTGGTCATTAAACCCCACCCCGTGCCCGACGACGCGCCTGAGCTGGGGACACTGGACTGTGCGCTCCGGGAAGCGCAGCCTGGGCTCGGCTTGGGGGGAGGGGGCGCGCCGTCCCCCCCGCGGGCCTGACCCCAGCGCGAAGGCTCTGAGCGGAGCGCGCCATGGTCCAGCCCTCCTCCCGCTTTCAGGCAAGGGAGGAACCAGTACGGGCAGGCGTTCGGGGTGCCCTCCGGAGACCTCTTCGCTGCCGTGTACAGGTGCCGCCCTGCGGGAGGGTGCGCGCTGGGAAGGCTGAGCGCAAAGCGCGCGTCCCCTGGGGGCCATCCGGGTGTTCCCTGGGGGCCATCCAGGTGTCCCCTAGGGCGCGTAGACTGCGGGGTCCTGGGCGCACAGCCCCAGGCTGCCAGGGTGGGCGGGGCGCAGGGCGGCCGGGCTGTGCGTGGGGCGCAGGGTGGCGGGACCATCACCATCGACCCCAGGGCTCCTCGCCAGGTCGGAGGGCGAGCGCCTGCGCTTCATGCGGGCGCTGCAGGACGTGTGGCGCGTCCACGGGAGGCGGCTGATGGCTACCTTCGACCTGTCCACATTCCCGGTCATCTGCGACCTTGGCGGTGAGTATCTGCCAGTGGCGGGAGATTCAAGGGCTGACGCCAGGGGGACCCCGCGGCCAGGATCAGCCACTCCTGGAGGGGGCGCTGCTCCCTGGCTCTGCAGCCCACCCCGCAGCCCACACCCTGCTTCACTGCCCGCTGTCTTGCTCTGGACCACTGTCCACCCACCTGCCCTATCACCCGAGGTCCAGGTGCAGACAAGGAGGGGCCCCTGGGTCCCAGAGTCCCCGAGGCTGCCTAACCCACCAGTCCTCCCCCAGCCCCCCAAAGTGTCCAGCCTCTCCCCTCCCCTGTGGCCCTGGTGCTGGACCCGGAATGACCCCCTGGTACCGGGTGGATAAGAGGGGGACGGTTCCCTCCTGGGATCTCAAGGGTCAGCTCCCCGGGTGGCCTCCTCCTCCTTGCTGGCCGTCCTCACAAGAGGTGGACAGAGGACCCAGCCCCAGACCACAGCCTCGGACTGGAAGGTTTGCCAGCCAGGTTGGGTCCAGCTCTGCCCAGCAGCAAGGCCAGCTCGAGCCAAGGTCTTGCCCCGGGGACCAGCCTGGACCCCCACCCATCACGGGGTCAGTGTCAAGCCCCTCCCCGCCGGCCTGCTCTGTCTGTTCCAGGCTGCTCCGGGGCGCTGGCCAGGGAGTGCCTTTCTCTGTACCCCGGGTGCCAGGTCACCGTCTTCGACCTCCCTGAGGTGGTGCTGGCGGCCAAGACGCACTTCTCATCCCCCGAGGGAGGCTCGATCGGCTTCCTGGCAGGTGGGCTCCTGCCCGTGGGCACCGGGAGGACATCAGGGACACCAGACGGCCCCTCCCGTCTGGTTGGTTCGCAGCTTCTGTCTGTAATCGAGGGGGCAGGTCCACCCACCACCCTCACGGTCCCTACGGCCTCTCCCCACTGTCCCCCTCTGACCACCTCAATCTGTCGTCAGGTATTGTCTTTCTCCTCCTGGCTTATTCCACTCAGCATCATCCCAACCGGTTGCCTCCACGTTGTCACGAATGGTGGGATCTAACCTTTTTCATAGCTGCGTAGTATTCCATCCGGCCTATGACACACATCTTCCTGCTCCACTCCCTGTCCTGGGCCACGTAGGTTGTCTCCACAGCATGACTGTCGTGTAAATAGCGCTGCGGGGAGCACAGCCGTGCACGGGACCCTTTGAATTCGCATTTTCGCGTCTTTTGGGTCCACACCTAGGAGCGGAATTGCTGCTTGGGATGGTGGCTCTTTCTCGAGATCCTGAGAAGCCTCCATCCTGAAGGCCGGACTTGGTTTCCTTTGGCGCCTTGACCGACGGCCCTGGGTCCCCCGAAGCCCCTGCCCGGGGGCCCCTGAGTTTTCGGGACATGAGAGAAAAGAGAGAAAAGCCCTTTTGTGGGGGGACGAGGTCTGGCAAGACCTGGGCGCTCTGCTCACCCCAGGACCTCCTCCCCGGCTGACCCGGGCGCCTGCCCTGTGTTCCAGGCGACTTCTTTAAAGACCCCCTTCCGGAAGCCGACCTGTACATCCTGGCCCGTGTCCTGCACGACTGGACGGACCAGGCGTGCTCACAGCTGCTGGCCAGAGTCCATCAGGCCTGCCGTGCAGGTGGGGGGCGTGGGCCCGGGCAGTGCAGCCCAGTGGCCCCGGGAGGGGTGGCGGTTGGGCACTGCATCCCCATCACAAGCAAGCGCGGGGTCCTCTGGTGGTCAGCGTCATGCAGGAACGGAATCAGAACGGAGATGGCCTCCATGTCCACGACACCCCAGAGAAACACGTCCTTGTGCTGGCCCCCGGGGACACGGACGAAGCCTGGGTGTGCAGGGGGGGCCGTGTCCTCTCTGGGAGAGGTGGGGACCTTTGCTGAGTCCCTCCGGCCCCTCGTCCAGAGCTGGGTCAGCACCCCGGTCATCCCGCACCTCCTTGCTGTGCCTGAAAGCGCCCAAGGATCGTTGCGCTTAGGTCTGTCCAGCCGGTGACGGGGGACAATGCCATGAGGGGTTCAGGGTGGACCGTTAGGGAGAAACCCCGGGTCTCGCGTGGTGACCAGGAGGGGCGCCAGGGCGGCCCCTCACGCCCCTCCCCGTGGCAGGAGGCGGAGTCCTGGTCGTCGAGAGCCTGCTGGACAGCGACGGGCGGGGCCCACTGCCCACGCAGCTCTACTCCCTGAACATGCTGGTGCAGACCGAGGGGCGCGAGCGGACGCCCGCCCAGTACCACGCGCTGCTGGCCGCCGCGGGCTTCCGGGACATCCAGGACGGGGGCACCCGGGGCCTTTATGACGCCATCTTGGCGAGGAAGTGACGGCGCCTGTCGGGGTCTGGATTCCGCGCCGCGGGTGGTCTGGGGCGATTCGGTTCTATCCCGTCCCACCCGCCCGGCCCCACCCCACCCCGTTCTGCTCTATTCCTATCATTTTGGGGGAAGATTTACTGATTTATTCCAGAGCTGGGGTGCAGGCCAGAGGTGTGGGGGTGAGAGGATTCCCCAGAGGCAGAGTGGGGACCCCCACCTGCTGCGCCGCCGGGGAGACCCTCTATTCCAGGCTATTCCATCCCATCCCACCCCACCCCCTGCCGCCATATTGTCGTGTAGCTGTTGTGCCGCGTTCCGGTCCGTCTGTCCACACCGTCCTGGTTGTGATTATCCGAGGCCGTGCCGCTGGGGTCCGTCCTGCCACGTCCCACCCCACACCCGTCTATTCTCTTCTGTCTTCTGTCCTTCTTTGCCGTTCTGTGCACCCTCCGTGCTCCGCGGAGGGGGAGTTCTCGACCCACGGAGTGTGTATTCAAGGGGAACAAGGAGAGGCGTCCATGTCTCGGATGCACCCCACCGAGCTGACTCCCCGAATCGGCTCGTACGTCTTCGCGCGGAGAGCAACAAAGCCCCCTCGCTTAGCGCCTGGCCGCAAGCACACCCCTCACTAGTCTTCACTGGCCTGCGGCTCACGAGGGCCGCACTCAGCTGACCGCTGGGTGTCGGTGCCTCTGACCAGCGTGTCCACCCTGCCCCGCCCACAGCCACCGGTCACCACGTTCCACGGTCCGCCTCTGCGGCTTCTGCTTTGTGCAGATTGGCCTTTGCCCAGCAGACTCACGTCACTGAGCACCCCCCCTAGTTCCAGCTCTGTCATAGAGACGTCATCCTTTTCGGGGCTGCGTAGTACTCCACCGCACGTCCAGACCACATCTCCCTGGCCCACTCGTGTCTCCTTGTGGTCCAGTGGGGTGGGGTGTGAGCTGCTGTGTCTCCACATCAGTGATTTTGTCCTCCTGGTACCTGCTCACAAGTGGCACAGCTGCATCCCGTGGTTTTTTAGTCTCGATTTTCAGGAGAATGTCCACACTGCCTTCCACGGGGGTCGACACACGGGGTGGGGTGTCGCCGTGCAGACAGGGCCTCCCGGCCCTGGTCATCTGGGCTCGCTGTGCTGGACCTGGGGAACCTTCTGCAGAATCAGCGAGGACACTGCGGGTGAGCTGAGCCGGCACCTGGGCGGGGGCAGAGGTCAGGGGACCAGGCAGCCCGGGGCCTGGGGGCTGGTTCTGCCCAGCCGGGGCCTCCCCGCCTGGAGCAGCCGTGCGCGCTCGGCCCCTGGACAGAAGAGGTCGCTCTTGCCCCGCGTGTCTTCAACCCGCGCTGGGCAGCCGGCAAATCCCGCCCGCGGGGAAAGGACTCAGCTGTTTAAACAGAGCCGCCTGCAGCCCCCGCACGTCCGGCCCCTGGGCGAGCTCCAGGAGCTCAGAATTGGCAGCCCAGGGCGCCCCGGGGGGGGGGGGGGCTCCGTCTCCACCCAGCCTGCGGCTCCGCTTGATGCTCGCCAGGCCAGCTTCCCTGCCTTCACGGCGGCTCCCCAGGGCGCCTCCGGACAAGCTGAGGCTTTGCCGTGGAAACGCACAGGAGGCGTCCCTGGTTCGGAAAGGGGTGCATGGGGTCCCCTGTTTGTGCTTATGCAAAGTGGGGTCTATGGGGGGCTCTGTGGGTCATGGTGAGGGGGCTTGGGGCGCTCCCTGGTTCAACCTGGTGGAACCCCAGCTGCCTCCCACCTCGGGGAGCCCTCCCTGCTGCTCCCCTCGCTGGCGATGGGGACAATCCCGCCCCCTGGCTGCTGTGTGACCAGGGTGCCCGCCTGGGGGGCGTCCACTTAGGCCTGGGTGATTCTGTGCTGCGCAGTGTCCGCAGGATGGCCTGGCGGCACCCAGGGGAGGAGACCCAGCGGCCTCTGGCATCGGGGAGACACTGGGGGCTAAGAGGGTGGGGGCGCTGGCATCCACAGACGCTCAGGACCCAGGGCATGGCCTCCTGGCCGAGGCCGCCCACGCCCACGCCTGCGCTCGGCCCTGCACCTCCTGAGAAAGCCCCCAGGGTCTCCTGTCCCCTCCGTGCTGACTCTGCGGCCATCTGGGAACACACGCAAGGTGCGCGCAGAAGCCGGCGGAGAAACGCAGAGGAGAAACCCCGGGGGCCGCCTCCCCTGGGGGAGTCTTGCACCGACTGTGACAATGAAAACAAGAATAATAACCGCCGGCATCTGGCCGGGAACTCTCCATCGGGCCACAGGGATGCGGTGGTCAGGCTCGCCGGGGCGGGCAGCCGTCTCTGCACCTTCCAGGAGGGGACACCGAGGCACAGGCGTCCCGTTCGTGTGGGGAATGGGGTGTGAGCTGAGCTTCCGCCGGGGGTGCTCGCCAGCTTGGAGACCGGCTTCTTATTTAAAATCCCGGTCGCCGTTAACACCCAAGGGGCGGGCGCGAGGGCTTCCCAGAGGCCCCACCCGTGTCCTGGGGGGCCGGGCCCCAACCACGTCAGTCACACCAGGGAGCAGCAGAACAGAACGTGGGGGGCCTCCTGCGAGCCCCCGTGCCTGCAATCAGGGGCTCGGGATTCACTCGGCTTCGCTAATAAACTCTCCACCCTGTCCCCGAGGTGGTGGATGTCCCTGCCCGGATGCGCTGCTTCAGCTTATTCTGGAGTAAAATATTGCCGCGGCGATGGAATGCGTGAAACAGAAAAACTCAGGAGACCCGAAATATGCGGGTTCCACAGTTTAGGAGTTGGAGGAAAGATGCGGAAATAGCGCATCAAGACGGGGCGCGGGCGGCGAGTCTGGAGGCAGGTCTTGGGGGCAGAGGCCTCGCTGGGGAGCAGGGAGGACCGGGGGCTCGTGCAGGTCGGAGACACACCTGCCCCCACCTGGCAAGGGCAGGACCGGGGCTCTGCAGGTTGAGCCTTCATTGGCAGCTGGGAAGGGGGTCTGGATTTGCATGGGGCGTCAGGAGACCCCAAGGCCACTCCTGCTGTTGGGTTTGAGTCAATGAGAAGACAGAGTTGAAGTCGTAGGATGATGGATCATTGGCTGGATGGACGGATGGGTGGATGGTGGATGGATGGATCGATGGTGGATGGAGGATGGATGGAGGGTGGATGATGGATGGATGATGATGGATGATGGATGGATGATGCATGATGGATGGATGATGATGGATGGTAGATGATGGATGGATGATGATGGATGGTGGATGATGGATGGATGATGCATGATGGATGGATGATGGATGGATGATGGATGGATGATGATGGAGGATGGATGGATGGATGATGGATGGATGGATGATGGATGGATGATGATGGATGATGGATGATGATGGATGATGGATGATGATGGATGATGGATGATGGATGGATGATGATGGATGGTGGATGGATGATGCATGATGGATGGATGATGGATGGATGATGGATGGATGATGATGGAGGATGGATGGATGGATGATGGATGGATGGATGATGGATGGATGATGGATGATGGATGGATGATGATGGATGATGGATGATGATGGATGATGGATGATGGATGGATGATGATGGATGATGATGGATGATGGATGGAGGATGGATGGATGATGCATGATGGATGCTAGAGGGGCTGTGGCCTTTGCAGTGAAGCAGAAAAACCCTTCGAGGAATTCCGAGGGTGGCCCTTTCCTGAAGGCCGAGCGCCCCGACCCACGAGCTCTGTTTTCATTTGCAGAGTGAACCCCAGACATAGAGGTCACTCCAGAGGCAGAAGGACTCAGGTGTGGCCCCCAGGTAGGCGTCCAGCAGAGAACAGAGGCTGCTCCCCTGCCCAGCACCCTCCCCAGTGGCCAGGACCCCCACCCACTGCCCCACTGACCCTTGGCTCCCTCTTGGGGGCCCTCACGGCGGCGCAGGACGACAGAGTCAGGGCAGCTGGGCTGGCAACTTCACTTTATTTGCTCACAGCGGGGATCCCGCTGGGGACAGAGAAGCACCCTGCAACCAGGGCCCCCCAGAGGGGGTTGCAGGGGCATGTGGGGTCCAGATCCCCCCACACCATCTCTCCTAGACTTCAGGGGGGCCGAGGGGTGGTCGTGTCACGACCATGGGCAGAGCCTGGGGTGCCGGAGCTGATCTGTCCCCACGGGGAGCCACCGGGCTGGAGATGCTGGCTCAGCAGCAGGAAGGGCTACTGCAGGGCGGGCAGGGTGGTGGGCAGCCCCCGGCAGGCTGGCAGATCATCATGGGCTGTCCCCCCGATGGCGGGCAGGGTGGTGGGCAGGGTGGCGGGCAGCCCCCGGCAGGCTGGCAGATCATCATGGTCTGTCCCCCCGATGGTGGGCAGGGTGGTGGGCAGGGTGGTGGGCAGCCCCCGGCAGGCTGGCAGATCATCATCATCTGTCCCCCTGATGGTGGGCAGGGTGGTGGGCAGGGTGGCGGGCAGCCCCCGGCAGGCTGGCAGATCATCATGGTCTGTCCCCCGCATGGTGGGCAGGGGGGTGGGCAGGGTGGCGGGCAGCCCCCGGCAGGCTGGCAGATCATCATGGTCTGTCCCCCGCATGGTGGGCAGGGTGGTGGGCAGGGTGGCGGGCAGCCCCCGGCAGGCTGGCAGATCAACATGGGCTGTCCCCCTGATGGTGGGCAGGGGGGTGGGCATGGGGGTGGGCAGCCCCCAGAAGGCTGGCAGATCATCATGGGCTGGGGGCACCCGGAAGGCTGGCAGATCATCATGGGCTGGGAGCCCCCACAGGGCGGACAGGAGGGCTGGCTGCAGGACATCAGGCACACGACGGGCTTGCAGCTGGACGCGGGCTTGCAGAGCATCATGGGCTGGGAGCCCCCGCAGGGCGGGCAGGAGGGCTGGCTGCAGGACATCAGGCACACGACGGGCTTGCAGCTGGGGGGCGGGCAGGAGGGCTGGCAGCCGGAGGAGCAGCTCATGGTGCAGGAGTGGACGGTGCAGGAGTGGACGGTGGAGGAGTGGATGTGGAGGAGGAGGAGGTGATGTCTGGGGCTCCCTCCCGGCGGCTTTTATACCCAGCTGCGGCGTCCCCTCATGCGGAAACTCCCCGAGGACTTCCTCCCGGGCTCCGGTCCCCAACACCGTATCCGGGATGCAGCCTCCTCTGTCCGCTCCCCATAATTAGACGTGGCTTGGAGGCCAAGCTCGCCCGTAAACAGGATGCTCTGGTTTCCCTTACGTGGGCTGTCGGGGTTCTTCCAGGGCATAGTGGGGCTTGGAGACCCCTGGGCGGACTCGTCCTGTTTCCCTCCACCCCCTCTTGTCTCGTGGCATCGGTGGCACATGGGGGCAGTGACCTTTCTGTGGCCCCACCTCAGGTCCTGGGAGCTCTGAGGCCAGCAGGGTGCGCTGAGGGGGCGGGAGGGTGTCCTCCCCGTGCAAGTCACATTGGTGTCACCCAGTGGGAGAAAGGAGCAGACGCTTGTCTCTGCAGGGCTGAACCGGGGTTCACCCAGGGAGACTCAGGGACAAGAGGCCAGTGCCCTGTGGGGGGAAGGGGTGAGACCCCACTGTGGGCAGAAGAAGGGTGGGGTCCCTGACTTGAGCTCAGAACAGTCTACCTGCCAAACACACATCTTGGGGGGTCTGTTCTGAGCATTTTGGGGGGCCTGTTCTAAGCATATTGGGAGGTCTGTTCTGAGCATTTTTGGGGGCTGCATGAGCATCTTGGGGACCTGTTCTGAGTATCTTGGGGGGCCTGTTCTGAACAAGTTTGGGGGATGTGTTTTAGCATCTTGAGGGGTCTGTTCTGAACATCTTGGGGGCCTGTTTTGAGTATCTTGGGGGCCTGTTCTGAACAAGTTTGGGGGCCTGTTCTGAACATCTTGGGGGCCTGTTCTGAGTATCTTGGGGGCCTGTTCTGAACAAGTTTGGGGGCCTGTTCTGAACATCTTGGGGGGTCAGTTCTGAGCATTTTTGGGGGCTGCATGAACATCTTGGGGATCTGTTCTGAGTATCTTGGGGGGCCTGTTCTGAACATGTTGGGGGATGTGATTTAGCATCTGGAGGGGTCTATTCTGAACATCTTGGGGGGCCTGTTCTGAGCATCTTGGGGGGCCTGTTCTGAGCATCTTGGGTATGAAAGTATTTTTATATGAGATGAAGCCAGGAATTTAACGTCCTTGGAGTAACCCCACCTTTCCGGGCCGCAGACATGGAGCAAAACAATTGCCTGCTGGAGCGGGGTGGGTCTCATCTAATCAGGCGAAGGTGTAGCGGACGACCCCTGACCTCTTCCCACAAGGGGGGCTTTGCCCACAGGCTGTGGCCAGAGGGCAAGTGCCACATAGACCAAGCGTTCCTGGGGCTCCAGGCTGCCCTGAAAATCACAAAACTGGCGGGTCCTCCCTTTCCCCACAGGATTCCTTCCAATCTCGCCCCAGCGCCTCGCTCGGCTTCCTCGAGTTCTGCTTCTCTGCAGCGCCGTGACTAATCCCCCTCGGGGGTCTGGCAGATGGGTTTGGGGAGTCTTGTGTGCGTAAATAACCCATCGCGTGAATCCAAGCTGAGTGACTAGCCTGGGGGCTGGCATTTGGAAACCTATTTGGGACCCAGGGAGATCATTTGGAGGAACTAATAACAGGGCTGGGCGCTGGGCGGCGAGGGAGCGCCAGCTGCAGGCGCTCGGGATCTGGGGGTGGTGAGGAGGGAACAGCCCGGGCAGCTCCGCCCCCAGCGGGTCCGAAGCCCGCGCCTTTGTCCTGTGGCTCTGTGGGCCGAGGCCACCCCAGAGCGCTGAATATTAATGCGGAGGGAGGGACGCGGGCGGGCCTGGGGGCGCAAAAGCTCGGGGGCTTGCGGGCAGGTCTACAGTCGGGGTGATCAGGGACCCCGCGCGGGGTCCGGGGGCAGCGCGCGCTGGCGCTGGAGGGGCCATTCAGCTCGCCAGGGACGGAGCGCGAAGGGGCGCAGAGCGCGCTGGTGGGGCGCGCGCTGAGTAGGTTTCCCCAGCGCCGCGCACAGAGCCTTGTGGGACAGGCCTGGTGTCCGGCGCGTCTTGGTGCCCGCGCTGGGCGCACAGCCCTTCCCCGGAGCGGCCATCTGGGTCCCCAGCCTGCTCCCTCCCGGCCGTGGGCGGCGGCACCGACTGGCTCATTTCTCCGCCTTCGCGGCTTCCTGCGCTTTGGACAATTTGGGGCTGTAACTTGATGGGGAGGGTAGACCCTGGGGCGGTGCCAAGCGCTCTCACCAACTGGCAACACATTTTCTCACCTTCAAAAGGGGGCGACTCTGCCTGTGGGGGAGAAGGGACACCCTGGCAGGGCAGCCGCCTTTCTAAGCGGTATTTTAGGAGATTTCCAGGGGCTTTCGAGCGTTTAGAACGAAACACACACACATTGTCTCGCTGCTGGTATTTTTTCCGTCTGGGCACCTCTTTGCGGGCGCTGCCCAAGGCTCACCCCAGCCGGGCCCTGCTTGGCAGTGACTTGTCTTCTTGTGTGTACAAACGGGGTGCTAACACCCTCCTTACGGGGTGCGTGTGACGCGCAGTCTGGGCACGGGAAAACTCCACGACCGATGACACCCTCGGGGCCACAGCTAATGAGGTAACAGAAGGAGGCGGGTGGCCGCACGAGGAGAGGGTCACCCCGATGCGAGAAGAGGATGAAATGCTCAGTGTCCTCATCTGTCTCCTGGGGAAACGTGGGCGGCGGGCGGGCGGCGGCGGGCAGGTGGCGGCAGACTGAGCTTGCAAGCGGCACGTGGGGAGAAGGTGTGTTGTAGGTGTTGCAGGTGCCAGCTGCAAATCACTCTTGCCCTCTGGGGGGGAGACCCAGGAGGGGAGGTCCGGGGGCAGGTGGGGTCCAGCTGTCCGCTGTGCACCCCCTTCTCACCGCAGCACTAACAACAGCCAAGTTATTAGACAGCTGAGGAGAGTGGATCAGCCACATGTGGCGTAGATACACCGGGGAATACTATGCAGCTGTGAAAAAGGCGAGCCCTTGGCATCTGTGACAACGTGGGTAGAGCCGGAGGGTGCGCCCCTGCTCTGTTTCACCCTGCTTTCATCCGCCTGCCTGTTCCCCTCCCCGCTCTGTCTCTGGTGAGTTGTCTCATGAGCCCAGATGTCCACCCCACAGGTCCCAGCGCTGTGCCCCATACTCCAAGGAGGATCCTCCCTGCCTCTTCCACTTTCTGGGGACCCCAGGTGCACCCAGAAACACAGCTCCTTAAATCCTTGAACCTACGCTCTTTTGGATACTTTGGGGGTGCCCCTGGAAACTGACCGGCTCCCTGTAGATTTCTATTTCCGGGAAGACGCCCCCCGTGCTGCTTGGCGGGAGACCCGTGGCCCGGCACTGAGCAAACGTCGTGCCAACACGCACTTCACGACGCCCCTTTCAGTGAAGATCCACACGCACCGTGACATTTTTAGCACACGCGCGTTGAGGCGTGGGGCTCTGGGGTCTCCCCGGGGCCCTCGAGGCGGGCGTGTGTGTCTGGCGCCTCCGACAGCTGCTCGGTGCGGAGCTGCGTTTATTATTAGATTTATGTCATCTGCACGGGGCCTGTTTTCACCCCCAAACCCCACAAAAGTCAGCAGCTGAGTTTTCACGGCTCCTTCCAGACGCAGCGTCGCCCTGGACACGCGGGCCAACGGCCATCCTGTTCCGGGGACGTCTCTGAATGATTCGGGTCCGACCCGGAGGCCGGTGTCCTTCGCTGTCGGCTGGCAGAATGCACGGCGGTGCTGGGGCGTCACCCCTGGGGTCCCGGGGTGTCACACCTCCCCCATCACTGCCGAGAGGACGGGTCTGGGTGAGGAAGACTGTGGGCTGGACGCGGCCACGCCAGGCAGTGTGGCCGCCTGCTGGGAACTCAGGGAGCTGGACCTGAGTCTCTGCACCTGATCCCCCCTCGTCCCCCTGTTCCATCCTCCCTCGGCCCTGAGATTGGGGTGTGGCCGACCCACCCTCCAGGACGTGCTCTCAGGGGGACGTGGAGAGGACGCTCCTGTGATGGGCGGGTGCCACGAGGCGCTTGTGTGTGGGTGACCGGGACTGGGGGGCAGTTCGTCACGCAGACGCGCTTGGTTTCTGCTGATAAACACGCTCGCCCGTGGCGCACTCGGCCCAGCTGTGGGAAGAGCCCGATCCCGCGCGCCCGGACAGGCTTCCCCAGCACGTGTCCCCGTGGCCTGCGCCGTGGGGTGTCCTCGCCGTCACGGAAAGGACGCAGCGGACCCGTGGGCAGGGTCCCGTCCAGACACCCCCGGCAGGCAGGGCAGCGGTCACGGGCAGGGTTGGTGCCGTGACGTCCTCTCCGCCTGTCCCGGGAGCCCCTCCGCTCTCCAGGATGCCCGACCCTTCCCAGCCCCGGGCTCAAGTGGACGCCCCGGCCGTGCTGTCCGCTCTGGAGCCTTCAGTGACGTGGACGCCACATGCACGGGGCTCCACGTGGCCTCTTCTGCTCCACGGTGAGATGCTCATCTCTTCCCTCATCCAGCCTGACACCATGGAGACAGTGGACAGTCGACGGTGTCCACACACTCAGCCACTCTGCGCGGTTCCTGGACACGAACGCACGAGAGTGTCCCCTTGGAGGAGGCTCAGCAGGGGGACGCCCCCCACCCCCGACAGCCCAACCGCTCGTCCCGCGGACACATCTCCGTGGACCGAGGCATCAGGGCGATTCTGCTCCTGCTGCCCAGCCGCCTGCCCGGCTGCTCTGGACGCAGAAGGCCCGGGGTCCAGCGAATGACCGGGTGGGGTCATCCTGCAAGGTGCGTTTCCTGTGCATGTTGCAGCAGTGACCGCGGTGAGGTCTGTCGGGGCCACACAGCCCAGCGTCCAACAGGATTCAGGCCCCAATGTTCCGGGGGGGCCCCACGACAGAGGGGGGACAGGCAGGGCCGCCCCCGGGGTGTCTGTGCCTCAGTTTCCCCATTGCAGACCGGAGAGAGTTCCCAGGAGCTGGGCAAGAGGCGGAGACTAATAATAAAAGGGAGATAATAGCGGGGTGCCGACAATGACCAGGCTCTCGCTGTGTGGGAAGGGACACCCCAAGGTGCACCACCTCATTTAATTTTATAGCGTCTTCTCCACAACGGGCGCCCGTCTGTCCCCGGAGCCGACCCAGCGCGGGCGGGCGTGTCGCGTGCTTCCGTGGCGGCGGCGCCCGGCACGTGGGACCCGGCCCTGGCATTTCCACTTGGGTCTTTGGGGGGCGGCCACGGGGGTGTCCCCGGGGGGCAGTGAGAGGAGGGGCCCTGAGCTTTACGGAGAACCGGATTCGGCTCAGTCGGGGCCACGAAACCCGCACCCAGGGGTGTCTTCAGCCCGGCCGTGCTGCTGGCGCCTCCCGGAGGCAGCCGGGCCCTTCAGGCTGCTCCGCCGGGCGCAGACGGCACAGCTGATGCTGCTGTCCCCCTGGAAATGTCAGATTTGCAGGTGCAGCGCATTCGTCAGGGGGAGCGGCTGCCTCGCGCCCCTCGCCCGTGCGGGGTGAAGCTCCCTCCGCCTTCCTCCGCCCCCCCCCCCGAAGGCCTCGGAGCCCCAGCTCAGCTCCACGGTCACCCCCTCATTTCAGCAGACAGCCTGCCTCCCCGTGTCCGGGGGGGGGACCCCGGTTCGCTCTGCCCTGCCAAGGAAGAAGTCGGGTTCAGCCAAGTTTCACGCTGGCGGCAGATGGGCGCCTCGGTTTCGTGCGGAATCTTGGAATTGCGGCTCCAGGCAAAAGCCACACGGCGATCGCTGTGACAGGAATAAATTTAGCCCCCCAGCCGCGTCCCGCAGCGACCGGCCCTGCAGCATTTGGGGGGCCCCTCGGAGCAGCATCAAGTCATCCCACACAAGAACAGTCACCAGCTCCTGATGGGGGGTTTGGGGCGTCCATGCAATGGTTGGCGTATGTGGGAGAGACGGGGTGCAGCCGGCACACCTTGAGGGGAGACACTGCCCGGAGGGTGACCCTCTGCCCTTCCTCCTTCGGTGCGCCCACAAATGCGGCTCCTCCGGCCGCCCCCGAGGGCATCTGGGAGCGAGCGGAGCCGCTGGGTCCAGCCTGGGCGCCGCCTGCTTCCGGCCACAGCCGCCTCCAGGGCCACCTTCTCCCGGGGCGGAGCTGCCTGGTGGACGCGCTGGCCCGTGGTGACCCTGGGTGCCCGCGCCCCAGCCCACCGCAGGCCCAGCAGAGCCCCGCGGAGCTGGGCCAGAGGGTGGCGCCCCTGGGCTGGGCATAGGGACCACGTTCTCCTGTCTTGGGCTCTGCTGTGGGGGAGCCAGACTCATGCCCGTCGTCCTTGTCGGCTGCACCGTGCAGACGGAGAGCAACAGCAATGTGGGGGTTCACCATCCACTCAGGAGCTCCCCACATATCTGCAGGCTCCTGGATGGCTGGAGAGTGCCCAGAGCAGCCCGCGGGGCTGGGCTGCTGAGCCACGGGCCTCTCCAAGACCAGGTCCCCGGTGCTGTGCCGAGAGGGGGGGGTGCCCCGATCTCCACCCCTGCCCTCCCTGCCCTGTGCCGACACGTGTCTCCGGCTGCAGGTACCCGAGGTGGCAACTGAGCCAGCTGCTCTGCCCGCCCCTCCCGAGCGGCTGCGGCGCCTGCAGGGGCGCACAAATTATTAATAACTCCTCTGTCTGCGTCCGCCGTTGTCAATCTGTCTGGCGGCGACGGCACGACTTCCCGTTCTGGAGCCGCACGTGAGGAGGGAGGCGTCCCCCACGGCTCCCCACATCTGGAGAGCAGACTCAAGGTGACATTGTCCCAGCTGGCGCTTCCCGGTGGCCAGGAGGTGGCCCTGCGGCAGCCACGTGCCAGGGACGCACGTTGGCAGGGCGTGGGGTGCGGTTGTGTCACCCGCGAAGACATGTGGACGTCGGCACCTCTCCATGCCACCTTGGGCCTAAATAGACTCGCGCGGGCGGCTCGGACTGCGCTTGTCATGGGGGGCGATGGGCACAGCCAGGCAGATGGTGGCCAGGGGTGCTGGAGCAGGTTGGGGGGACGCACTAGAGCCACCAGAAGCTGCGACACCCTCACGTGAGTCCCCAGAAGACCTCGCCCGGGCGCCGTCCAGCGCTGCGGCCCTCAGCTTGCAGCACTTGCGGAGCTGACACTGGGGCTGTGTGTCCACCGCAGAGCCTGGGCCAGCAGAGACAACCCTGCCCCGCCGGGAAGCTGGGACGTCCGCCTGCCCAGGACGCATCACGGACAGACACGACTGTCCGAGGGGACTGGAGAGGGCGGGTTCCTGACTCCTGCTCCAGCCGGGACCGGGCATCCGGCGTGTGCAGCCCCTGCAGGACGGGGAAGCCCAGGAGGGTGCACAGGTGCCCGGCGTGCGTAGGGGCTGGTCAGTGGGAGGACAGCGGGATCTGAGGAAAGAAAGAGCTTTTTTGCACCTTGACCTGCAAGAGGACTTGGACTTTGCCTCCCTGAGGGGGCAGTTTGGGTCACTTCAGGGCGGGGTCGGGGGGAGGAAGAGTAAGAAAGTGGACGTTCATAGTCTGCTGGGGGTGCTGGGGGCTGAATCCTGCTGGACTGCACTGTGGCCACAGAACTGCCACCAAACTGGCCCCCTTTTTGTTTTTTTTTGAAGATTTATTTATTGCACAGAAGAACTGGGGTGCAGGGGGTGAGAGACTCCCCTGCTGGTCTTGCAAGAGAAGCAGAAACAACACAAGAGCGTCAGGGCACCCCGGTCCATCTCTGCCCCAAGCTGAGCGTTGACCGAGAGCCTGGACTGGGGGCGAAGACGTGGACGCCGGCGAAGCTCAGCTTCTCACCCCGAAGAGGACGGTGGACAGCGACACCTCTTCGGCCACCACGCGGCTCCAGTGAGGCGCGACGTGCGTCATCCCGGGTCTGCCCGACGTGTTTTACCGACAGTCACTGTTTTCCGCAGACGTTCGCTTGCTGACGGCTGGCGGGAGCACAAAAGCAGGGGGGGGATTCTGAAAATCCCAGAAAAGGAAAAAACTCTGAAAACACCTGTTTTTTCTCAGCGAGGAAGAGCCTGCTCTCCTCCTGCGACTCTAAGCAGCGCCGCCAGCCTCCTCATTTACATAAGAACAGCCAGCGCCAGGCTAATCCCCCTCGAAATTGCTGACATCTTCATCCGCCTGGGGATGCGCTTGGAAAAAAGAGGAAGTTTAGCTCGTTCCTGCCAAGTTCAGCACAGAATTAAGGGCCCGGTGTAGACGCTTCGTCACGATTGTGCCTCCCGTGTGCGTGTCTGGACACCTCACGTGAATGAATCCCACACCGGGCGTCCTCTTGAGCCTGCGGCTCTGCCTGGACATCGTGTTTTTTCCAGGTTTACCCATGTGGCACCGACTCTCAGAACGGGCCTCCTTTTCCTGGCCGAGTAATATTCCACCGTGTGGCTGCAGCACGTTTTACTCACCCACGTGGGCACGCAAGACAACGTCTGGGTTCTTCCACGTGGGGCCACGGTGAATGAAGAGGACACCGGACGTCCTCTTGGGCCTGTGCCTCTGCCTGGACATCATGTTTTTTCCAGGTTTACCTGTGTGGCACCGACTCTCAGACCAGGCCTCCTTTTCCTGGCCGAGTAATATTCCACTGTGTGGCTGTAGCACGTTTTGCTCACCCACGTGGGCACGCAAGACAACGTCTGGGTTCTTCCATGTGGGGCCTCGGTGAATGAAGAGGACACCGGGCGTCCTCTTGAGCCTGCGTCTCTGCCTGGACATCATGTTTTTTCCAGGTTTACCTGTGTGGCACCGACTCTCAGAACGGGCCTCCTTTTCCTGGCCGAGTAATATTCCACCATGTGGCTGCAGCACGTTTTGCTCACCCACGTGGGCACGCAAGACAATGTCTGGGTTCTTCCACGTGGGGCCTCGGTGAATGGTGCTGCCGTGAACACTAATACCGTATTTTTTCATTAATTATTACATCATCTGTCATTCTTGTACCATGTATGATCTCCCTGTGAAGTTCCCAGCGCATCCACCCGTGCACCATCACCACAGTCCGTTGGGCTCTTCCCAGCCCTGTCCCGCCTCCCCCCCTACAGAATATCTCTGGTCTCTGGTTGCCAGTTGCTTTTGACTTTTACTTTATTATATTTTTTTTATAGTTTTTTTCCGGATCCCTTATTTGCTCCCCTTACTTTCCTCCTATTAGTGAAACCATCTGATATTTTTCTTTTTCTTCCTGACTTATCTCGCTGAGCATGGTCCCTTCTAGCTCCATCCACGTTGCTGCGAATGGCACGCGTTTACCCTTTTTGATGGCCGAGTAATATTCCACTGTGTGTCTCTCCCATGTCTCCCTGATCCACTCATTTATTTTGGGGCATTTGGGTTGTTTCCAAATCTTATTGTAAATAGTTCTGCAAGAAACATAGGGGTGCAGGGTGCTTCTGCATCAATGTTTTTGTGTCCCTTGGGTAGAGCTAGGAGTCAAATAGCCGGGTCATATGCAAACCCCATTTTTCGTAGACCGAGGAGCCTCCACACAGCTTTCCCTAGTGGTTGGACCCATAATTTTTGTTTGAAGTCTGGTTTTCCATCGTTTTGGGTGGTATCAGTTCTATGTGGGACACAGAGAGACAAAACAAAGGGTCAGGCAAAGATTAACTTTAAAACCAACCCCACAGAGCTGGTCACAGACCAGAGGCATCCAGTGGGGGGGAGTCCATGTGGGGAGAACCCCGAGGACTGTGGGGGGATTGAGGGGGCTTGGGTGATGCAGCTGAGAGACTGACCGATTTCTGTTTAAAATATTTCTTGAAAGCCAGGGCTTCTCACCCGGGGTGACACAGCCCCCCACTTTGAGGGGCTGGCCCACCCCCAGCAGCTCCCCGGTCGGGCAGCTGGAAGTTAGACGTGAACTATCAATAACCTTTTTATTTAAACCTGCGCAGCCCCCTCAACACCTGCCTCATTCATTCACGGCCCTGATGGCTTCTCCCTGGAGCCCCTGACATTTCTTTCCTATTCTCATGCAAACCTGGTCCTCAAAGGCTTTTCAGCTGCAAATTAAGTGGGTTCTTGGCTCCCCTCCCGCTCAGTAGTTCTGGCGAGAGGCAGGGGTGGGGACCCTGAAATCTCTTTAATGATGGTTTCACTTGAATCTTCGCAGGAGCTGGCTTGGTTATTTTTTAAACACGCTGGCAGGCGCTCCCCCTTCTGGGACCGCCTGGTCCTCGCCGCCCCCTGGCCTGGGGCAAATTTAACTCACTCTGCAACAGGGTGGTCCCCAGGAAAGGGGGAGGTTCCCTGCCCCACCCAAGGGAGGGTGGAGCTGAGCAGGAAGAGGAGAAGCTGCAGAAGAGACTGAGGAAGGAAGCTGGATGGAGCCAGGAGACCTGGAGGAGGCGCATGGAGCCGAGAGACACGTGAAGAAACTGCGCTTGTCTTTTGGTCGTGGACGGGGTGACACAGATGTGGGGGAGACCCGTGGGGAGGTGACCATGGCGGGTTTTATCTTGATGTTGATTTTGCTCTTTTCCTTCTGGGCTTGTCTGGTTGTTTCTGACCCTTTTCTGTGGGTCCCCACCGGAAGGTGCTTTAGACTCAGGGCAGGCTTTGGGGCCTTGCTCTGGGCCGATCCCATTTGGATGGACTTTTACCCACGAGGGGACGGGTAACTTTGGGTGCTTCATTTAGAAACTGGACTCTTTGCCTTTCCTGTCTTGTTTCCTACTTTTATTAAAGTTCCTTCCCATTAAAGTCCCATGTGTTTTGTGTGGATGCGGCGGATGGCAGAGCCCATTTAGAATAGGCAGGTTTGCGGGGCTTGGGCTGCCCCTCTCCCTGCCCTATAACAACTCCCTGTGGTTCCGGAGGGGCCAGGACTTTCCCCAGTGTCCCATGAACAGCTTCCCCGCTGTGTCACTGGCGTCCAGCCTTGTGGCTTCGCATGTACCTGGGAGATGAGGTGTGGCCTGGCCTGTGTGAACAGCAGCTCCTTGGTGACTGTGGTTTGAAACTAAGGGGGTCCAGTCTCCCCGGGGCTCGCCTTTCCTAAAGCTGCGGATGCTCAACAACTTTGATTTCCATCGTCCTGTGAGAATCACTTTCCCTCTGCGCAGTTGGCTGCTGCGTCTTTGTGCTACAAGGATACATAGCTGGGGGGGTGGGGGTGTTATAGGACAGGGAGAGGGGCAGCCCAAACCCCGCAAACCTGCCTATTCTACATGGGTTCTGCCATCCGCCGCATCAACAGAAAACATAGGAGACTTTAAGGGGAAGGAACTTTAATAAAACTAGGAAACAACACAGGAAAGGCAAAGAGTCTAGTTTCTAAATGAAGCACCCAAAGTGACCCGTCCCCTCGTGGGTAAAACTCCATCCAAATGGGATCGGCCCAGAACAAGGCCCCAAAACCTGCCCCAAGTCTAAAGCATCTTCCCGTGGGGACCCACAGAAAAGGGTCACAAACAACTGGAAAAGCCCGGAAGGAAAAGAGCAAAATCAACATCCAGATAAAAGCTGCCACGGTCACCTCCCCACGGGTCTCACCCACATCTGTGTCACCCCGTCCACGACCAAAAGACAAGCGCAGTTTCTTCACGTGTCTCTAGGCTCCATGCGCCTCCTCCAGGGCTCCTTCTGGCTCCATCCTGCTTCCTTCCTCAGTCTCTTCTGCAGCTTCTCCTCTTCCTGCTCAGCTCCACCCTCCCTTGGGTGGGGCAGGGAACCTCCCCCTTTCCTGGGGACCACCCTGTTACAGGGGGAGCTGGCAACTTAGTAACCACGGACACCAGCAGTGGGAGGTGCCACGAGTTGCCCTTTAAAAGAGTTGCTTTTTAAAAAACTCGGCATTTTATGCAACTAGTTAGAGCCAGAGTCAAATATTTAGAGCCAGAGTGACCGGAATGTCGGGTTTTCAGCTCTGCTTGGGGCCAGGAGTCTTTTATGCAAATGTTTAGACCTGGAGTGACCGGATTGTCTGGTTTTCAGCTCAGCTTCCCGGGCCAGGAGTCCACTCCAGGCTGGGGCCGCCTCGGCAGCTCCGGCCAGCAGGGAGGAGGCCGATTTGTTCAGAGAAATAGATGCATGGAAAGGTGACGAAGGAGAAGCCGCCTTGGGGTGCCCGCGGGTCTCACTGACCCTCTGGCTCAAGTCTGTGCCCAACTCTGCCTGTGCCCAGCCCTCCCCTTAAGTCCTGTTCCTGCCCGCCTCTGGCCGGGAGTGTCCCCTTTTCTCGGAGAGGGTGGCGCTTGGCTAATCCCCTTTGGAATCTGCTGCTTTATCTCCGGAGCCGCCCTCAGCCCTCCAGGCATTTTCCTCTTCTGTTCTGACCTTGGAGGCTGCCGCCCTGGGTGTCCATGGTGGTTTAGATTTGACCCGAGATTGTCACATTTGTGATGTTCTCAGATTTTCACTTGTTCGTTGGTGCCCTGAGAAGCAGAGCTGACCGGCATGAGGGGGTCTCGGCTGCACGGTCTGGCTGAACGCTCATTGCAGTGAGAGGCCCTTAGGTGGCTTATGTAGTAAACACTTCTTTTTTTAAATATTTATTTTTATTTATTGATGCATATAAGAGCTGGGGTTTAGGCAAGAGGTGCGGGGGTGAGAGGACTCCCCAGAGACAGAGTGGGGAGCAGAACAGGCAGATCGACTGAAATCCACTGCTGAGGGGAGCAGCGGGCGAGACAGGAGAGGTCTGCTGCGCCCCGTGGGTAGCTCCCTGGCCGGGGATGGAACTCTGCTGCAGGGGCTGAGGACAGCTTCATGGTGCTGAGACTTAACCCCTGCGCCCCCAGAGAGACCCCCAAATATATATTTTAAATAAGGAAGGTCTGTCTCATCCTTGCTGACCTGCTTGCTCTGGCCTTGTGGCCCTGCAGGTGCCGTCCAGGTAGATGGTCAGGCCGCAGGAGAGCAGATGTCCTGGGAGCCTCGCAGGAGGGTGACTGCACGCTCACACTGAGTCAGTGGCTGTGAGAGTCTTCATATCATCCGGAAGTTTCCTCTACCCCTAGTTTTGTTACAGGGCATGGAGAGGTGCACCCCGGAACCCCCAAACCTGCCCAATGGACCTTCAATGGAAAGGAACTTTAATACAATCAGTGTGCAATACACACCAGACAAAGAACATAGTTTCCAAATCCAGCACCCAAGTCGCCCGTCCCCTTGTGGGTCAGTGTCCAGCCAAGAAGGGGTGCCCCAAAGCAGGGCCCCTGAGGCCCAAGAGTGCCCCCACATCTAAGGCTCCTTCTGGGGGGCCCACAGGGCAGGGGCAGGAGGGGCCAGGCATGGCTGGGAGCCAAAATCCAACTGGAGTCAAGACAAAGGCGGCCAAGGTCACCTCCCCACGGGCCTCTCCTCCGTTTCTGTCTCTGCCAAGTGTCCCCGAATCCCTGGGCAAGTCTGAGGCCGAGAAGCCAGCACAGCCTCCCCACTGTCTCTGCCCCACAGGCCTCCTCCTGGCTCCCCATCCTGCCTCCTTCCAGTCTCTCCAGCTTCTCCTCCTCCCTGCTCAGCTCTCCCCTCCATTAGTGGGGCAGGGAACCTGGAACCCCCCCTTCTCTGGGGCCCCCCGTTAGAGTTGCAGGAACGAGGGCTTTGCAACCACATATCAAGAAATGCTGACTTTTGTCAAAGACGCTTCCCTCCGCCTCCTTCGACCTCAGTGGTCCAATCGGTCTCCTCCCCAAGATCTCACGAATCCATCCCTACCCCGACTCCAAAAACAGCCGCAGGCATTACTAGAAAAATCAAACGGTTGGCAAACGTTGCTCGTCAGCAAATAAGCCAAAATCTTTACCATAATGAGTCGACAAATGCTTCCCCCATTCCGTTTTCTGGAAGTGTTTGTACAGAATCGCGATTTTTCCTTGAAATATTTGCTAGACTTTGCCGGTGAAGCCATCTGGGCTTCGGATTTCCTTTGTCTGGGGCATTTAAATGCAAATTCAGGTCCTTCCTGCATTGTTGGGTGAAGCCCTGTCCTTGTCTCTGGGGGAACGTGGCCTCAGATCTAAGAAGGGACGTGATGGTGGTAGGGAGCAGCCGCAGACTTAGTGCGCTTATGGTGACCGACGCAAGGAAAGTTACTTTGGGCTGGTCAACCACGGGTGTGGCTTGGAAACCACGTTGGGCGCCAAACTGTTATGGAGCAGCCCGATATAAAACGGGGGTGCCTGGCTGTGGGTCCTCACCCGCGCGCTTACAAGGGACTTATGAATACTCCACGACAGGCACACACAAAAGGTTCATAAAAGGTTTATTTACAAGGGAAAGGGAATTAAGGAAATGTACAACTCAGGGAGAAAATAGGGAAATAAAGTCTTTCATGCGTCCTCCCCGATCCGCCGACCTGGAAACCCAAGGGCACACTCAGAGCTGGCCGGACGCTGCAAGCTGGCGGGGAGCCAAAATGGGGGACCCCCAAAGCCCACGTGTCTGGCTTTATCCCCACCTGGCTGCTGAACCCCACCCTCAGGTCCCAGCCCCCTTCCCTTGGGTGGGGATGGGATGTGGAGTTCCCAGTGTCTTTGGCTTTGGCCTGGGGTGGGGGTGGCGTCCACAAAGCCTGTATGGGATTAGCTTCAGGACAGCCTTTTCCCCTAACAATTGGAACTTGCTCTGACTTGTTTACGTGGCTCCCCTCATCCATCTTAGGGCCTCAGGGAGCCTCTGGCCTCCTTCCCGATAACGGGAAACTATTCATTCTCTCCTTTAGGATCCCAGTTTCATGTCTCGAGGCAGACACATTTCATGGAGTCAGCAAACCCGCACTGGATTGGACTGCAGGTTTCTCTTGCTTTGCTGTTCTCCACGCCATCCCTCCGACGTGCTTTGGCTTGAACTTCTGAAGGAGAGATCACAAAATGTCGATTCAGAGCCCTTCTCCTTCCTGCACAAACATGCAACGTGACGCGTCTTCCTTTCAGCATTGCTTACGCTGCACACCCCAAATTTTGCCATGTGGCATTTGCATTTTCATCCAATGGCTCAACTTCCTTTGAAGCATGCTGTTCAATTAGCCAATATTTGGGGACTTTGCCCTGTTACGGACTTGGGGTTCAGCCCCAAAGTGGCTGTGTTCCAGGGTAACTCCGATATGAAATGGGGCGGCCGGACTGTGGGTCCTCACCCGCGCGCTTACAAGGGACTTATTAATACTCCACTGCAGGCACACGCAAAAGGTTCATAAAGGGATTATTTACAAAAGGAAGGGAAATGAAGACCTCAGGCAGGAAAACGGAGATAAATTCTGCTGACCTGGAATCCCAAAGGCTCGCTGGGAGCTGGTGAAAAGCCAAGCGCCGTGAGGCCAAGAGACAGACCCCCCAAGGCCCACGTGTCTGGTTTTATACCAACCCTGGCTGCTTAACTCCACCAATTGGGTGAAAATGCAAACACAGCAACCTCCTCTTTCGTGACAGTGGGATTTGTAGCTCCCAGTTCTTGATGGCTTTGGTCTGGAGCGGGGGCGGAGTCCACACAACCCGCGTGGGGTCTGCTGAGTGCATCCCTTCCCCCAACACCGTTCAGCATAGATGGCAAAAGTTCCATTCTTGAGAGCTTGCTGGATTTGGTTCTGTTGTGGCCCAGACTCCGTCAGCCTCGGTGACGTGTTCGCGTCTTCACGGGGACTGGAAGGGCGTGTTTATTGCGTTTATTTCGCGCTCCTGGGTGGGTGCCGTGTGTGGTTGATAGCGATTAAGTCAAACTGGCTGCTAGGGTTGTTGCAAAAGTGCTGGGCTAGATGGCGCTTAGCAAGAGTACGGCTCAGAGGAAGGAGGGTTTGGGGGTGCATGCAGATGAGGCCCAGCTCTGAGCCTTACACCCCCCGGCCTGCTCAACCACACAGCTCGGTCTGGGGAGTCAGAGACACAGCAGGCCCTGCAGGGGGAGGTCACTCGGGAGAGGTGGGGGCTGCAGCAAAGAAGATGTAAGGACGGGGAGCGGGAACAGGGCATGAAAGTGACCGTGAGAGGAACAGCAGCAGACCCCAGGCGCACAGTAGGGCAGGGGTGGAAGAGAAGAAATTCCTTCTCCAGCAACATCTACACGAGCAGATAAAAAACAACCGTAATATGAAAAGCGCACCTTGACATCCTCTGTATTGGGGTCAAAAAAGAACCGGGTTTCGTCTCGCTCCTGTCACTCTGCATCACCCATTCAAGGTTTTAAATCCACCCACAGACGGTCACCCCGCAAGACCCCGGGCTTCAGCCCCAATCAAAGCTGGACCCCAAGTCCACGTTCCCTCTGCCTGTGTCTCCGTGTCTGCTGCCCCGGTCTCTCTCCTCCTGTCTCTCTGCCCCCCTCATGTCTCTGCCTCTCCCTCTGACTGTCTCCACTCTGTCTCCCCTTCCATCGCTCCACCCCATCTCCCCGTCTCTCTCTGTGGGTTTGCTAACCCTGAGCAGCCCGTGTGGGCGCCATTTTGTTACCTGCAGGTCAGCGTTCCCGTACAAGGTCAGAACTGCCCGGTCAGTCTTTGGAGGGGAACCTTGCAAGGTGCCTTTCAAATCCACCAAGGGTTTAAAGCTGGATCACGCCCTCCGGGAAGGGCGGGCGCCGCGAGGTATGACTGGGAATTCCTGGGGGGTGAGGACGGATGTATGACCAGGGACCCCAGAGGCTGCTCAGTGGACGCCTGTTGATGAGGTTGAAACCCTGGCTGGATCTGGAGCTTGATCTCTATGACACTCCCGAGTCGTCAAGCAGATGGGAGGTGCCTGGGGGCAGACTCACGCCCCCCCCCCCCCCCCCGATACTGTGGAGGACAGAGCATGTTTGCTGGCTTCACCCTCCCTTTTGTCTCTGTCCTCCCGCCCCTCACAACAGATGCTGGGGGATTCTTCTATCAATAAAAAGGCCAGGATCTGGCTCTTCAACAGCGTCATGCACTGTGCAGCCCGCCCCACGACGCCCGTGCCTTTACCAGTGCGGTGCTGCCCGACGCAACATCTCTGTCTGCCCGTCCATCTCTGCATCTCCTGACCCCCCTTCTTTCTGCCTCCATCTCTCCATCCCTCTCTCTCCCTCCGTCTGTCTCTCTCCCTCCCCGCACACACTCACGCGGAAGCCGTGGAGGACAGACACCATCAAAGACGCGCGGCGATCTCTCAGCAGAAACCAAGCACGCGTGGCCTCGGCGTGGACCCCCCGACTTGCAGCACCAGCTGCCGACGCAGGCCCGTCTGCGGGGACCTCGGAGAGCCCAGCTCCCAAACGCCGGGCCTGCAAGAAGCACGGATCAGCCATTTACTGACACGGACCTCAGGGGAAGGGTCTCTCTTGGCGGTTTTCTGCAAAGCACACTTGGGAGGCGACATCCCCGTTTCTAACCCAGAACCCCAAGCCGCCCCGGGGCACAGCGGCTGAGACAGAGCTCGGAGGAGGCGCCTCGGGGACTGGAGGGGTGATTGGGACGCGGCTGCCACCCAGGGACACCCCAGGAGCTGG
Source organism: Talpa europaea (assembly GCF_964194135.1). Lineage (NCBI taxonomy): Eukaryota > Metazoa > Chordata > Mammalia > Eulipotyphla > Talpidae > Talpa > Talpa europaea. The sequence continues at coordinate 549,189 of NC_140081.1, forward strand.
AGAACGCAGGAAGTGCCCCCCCTGGAGCCTGGGGGGCAGCCGTGGGACCCCTGGTGTGCACCCCTGGGATCAGGATGAGACTTGGGGGGCAGTTTATGGGCTTTGGGCCTCAGTGTCTGGTTTTCTCTTAAGTGAATCTAAGTCGGCGCTGTGTTGCCTTTGCATACCCCTCCCCAGCCTGCCCCCCACGAGCTGCCCAGGCTCCTGCTGGCTCCCCAGGTCTGAATCCTGAACCACATCACCCATCCTGGGGGCCTGAAGGTCGGGGGCCACTTTGCCATTCAGAGCTCAGATTCTGGGGTGTGTGATGCCTGGAAGCTGGAGGAACGAGGGTTCAGGGGCGCAGAGGGGCACCCAGAGGGGCTGTGGCCTTTGCAGTGAAGCAGAAAAACCCTTCGAGGAATTCCAAGGGGGTCCCTCTCCTGAAGGCCGAGCGCCCCGACCCACGAGCTCTGTTTTTATTTGCAGAGTGAACCCCAGACATAGAGGTCACTCCAGAGGCAGAAGGACTCAGGTGTGGCCCCCAGGTAGGCGTCCAGCAGAGAACAGAGGCTGCTCCCCTGCCCAGCACCCTCCCCAGTGGCCAGGACCCCCACCCACTGCCTCACTGACCCTTGGCTCCCTCTTGGGGGCCCTCACGGCGCAGGACGACAGAGTCAGGGCAGCTGGGCTGGCAACTTCACTTTATTTGCTCACAGCGGGGATCCCGCTGGGGACAGAGAAGCACCCTGCAACCAGGGCCCCCCAGAGGGGGTCGCAGGGGCATGTGGGGTCCAGATCCCCCACACCATCTCTCCTAGACTTCAGGGGGGCGAGGGGTGGTCGTGTCACGACCATGGGCAGAGCCTGGGGTGCCGGAGCTGATCTGTCCTCATGGGGAGCCGCCGGGCTGGAGATGCTGACTCAGCAGCAGGAAGGGCTACTGCAGGGCGGGCAGGGTGGTGGGCAGCCCCCGGCAGGCTGGCAGATCATCATGGACTGTCCCCCCGATGGCGGGCAGGGTGGTGGGCAGGGTGGCGGGCAGCCCCCAGCAGGCTGGCAGATCATCATCATCTGTCCCCCTGATGGTGGGCAGGGTGGCGGGCAGGGTGGCGGGCAGCCCCCGGCAGGCTGGCAGATCATCATGGTCTGTCCCCCGCATGGTGGGCAGGGTGGTGGGCAGGGTGGTGGGCAGGGTGGTGGGCAGCCCCCGGTAGGCTGACAGATCATCATGGTCTGTCCTCCTGATGGTGGACAGGGGGGTGGGCAGGGTGGTGGGCAGCCCCCGGCAGGCTGGCAGATCATCATCATCTGTCCCCCTGATGGTGGGCAGGGTGGTGGGCAGGGTGGTGGGCAGGGTGGTGGGCAGCCCCCGGCAGGCTGGCACATCATCATCATCTGTCCCCCTGATGGTGGGCAGGGTGGTGGGCAGGGTGGTGGGCAGCCCCCGGCAGGCTGGCAGATCATCATGGTCTGTCCTCCTGATGGTGGACAGGGGGGTGGGCAGGGGGGTGGGCAGCCCCCAGCAGGCTGGCAGATCATCATGGGCTGGGAGCACCCCGAGGGCGGAGAGGGCACCAGGCACACGACGGGCTTGCAGCTGGACGCGGGCTTGCAGAGCATCATGGGCTGGGAGCCCCCGCAGGGCGGGCAGGAGGGCTGGCTGCAGGACATCAGGCACACGACGGGCTTGCAGCTGGGGGGCGGGCAGGAGGGCTGGCAGCCGGAGGAGCAGCTCATGGTGCAGGAGTGGACGGTGCAGGAGTGGACGGTGGAGGAGTGGATGTGGAGGAGGAGGAGGTGATGTCTGGGGCTCCCTCCCGGCGGCTTTTATACCCAGCTGCGGTGTCTCCTCATGCGGAAACTCCCCGAGGACTTCCTCCCGGGCTCCGGTCCCCAACACTAAATCCTGGGATGCAGCCTCCTCTGTCCGCTCCCCATAATTAGACGTGGCTTGGAGGCCAAGCGCTCCTGTAAACAGGATGCCCTGGTTTCCCTTATGTGGGGTGTCCGGGTTCTTCCGGCACGGATCAGCCATTTACCGACACAGACCTCAGGGGAAGTGTCTCTCTTGGCGGTTTTCTGCAAAGCACACTTGGGAGGCGACACCCCCGTTTCTAACCCAGAACCCCAAGCCGCCCCGCGGCACAGCAGCTGAGACAGAGCTCCGGATGTCACTTTCTCATCACCGGAGACTCAAAAGCCGGCAAAGAACCATTCGGCCCAGGCCCGCCGGGTCTGTTCAACGTTTCGCTCTCACCACGGAGCGTCTTTGCAAATCCCAGCTTCCCATCCGCCCCCCAGAGGCGGCAGCGCACGGAGGAGGCCGGCGGAGAACAGCTCTGTGCGTCCCTCATCCTGCTGGCAACCGAAAGCCTTCTCCACGGCTTCAGGCAAACGTGTGTCCCCCTCAACATATGGAGGCTGTGGGCGCGAACCACTCGGATCCTCGCCAGGGCCAGACGCGCACGGCCCTTCTCTCCCGGCCCGCGCGGCCCCTGTGCCCACAGCCTCAGCAGGAAGCCCACATCCCGCCGACCCCGGCCACCCCACCTGCTGCTGCCCACCGTCCACCGCGTCTTGGGGATGCACCTTTTCTGCTGCTCCCACCTGGTTCGCCTGTGAGACCCCGGTCAGGCTGCCCTCCTGGGGGGGACATGTCCCGGGGAGGCCCTGTACTTCGTGGTCCCCTGTGGGACAACGCTGAGCCTGCTGTGTCCCCACAGGAGGGGCCTTCTCCGGGCAGGACCAGCCCCATTTTTGCACGTGGACAGGGTGAAGCAGGTGGGCCCAGCGGCCCCAGCTCCGCCGCCCCAGGAGGATGTGCCTGCTGCCTGCAGGAGAGGCGGGTCAGCTCGTTCTGAGTCCTGAGGAATGGACTCCCGCAGGGTCCTGGGACCCAACTTGGAGGAAGAAGCAGCAATGGGGAGAGAGAGAGACCCGGGGATCAGCCGCCCCAGGGGCCCTTCATGCTCCATCCATTTGTCTGGAGAAGCCAACGTGGCCATTGGCCGTGGTCCTCATCCGCCCAGGACCTCAGAGCTGGCCTCACAGCCACAGCTTGCTGCTTCGCGTTAAGGGGAATTTTAGGTAACTGGCTGTGTCCGCCTGGGCACTGTGGGCCTTTGGGGCTCGGGATGCTTTTGAAGGGGGCATCTGTGCATGTGGGGGGGTGAGCAGTGTCCCTAGGGTGACGCCAGAATGTCTCCAGATTTGTCACATGACCTCTGGGGCAGAGTCAAATGCAACTGAAGACACTGTGATGGGTTAGAGGGTGGATTGATAGATGACAGAGAGACATGATGGATACAGACATTCATGTACTCATGTGTAGGCTAGGGGGAGCTTGGGAGCTGCATGATGGATGCGTAGACAGACAAGCAGGCTGAATGGATGATGAGTGGATGATGCATGGAGGATGGATGGAGGATGAATGATGGATGATGAATGATGGATGGATGATGGTGGATGGATGATGGATGGATGATGGATGATGGATGGTGGATGGATGATGGATGGATGATGGATGATGGATGGATGATGGATGATGGATGGGTGATGGATGATGGATGGGTGATGGATGATGGATGATGGATGGGTGATGGTGGATAATGGATGGATGGATGGATGGATGGATAAAAGGTTGGATGATGGATGGAAGACTGGATGGCTAGAGTGACAGTAGACGGATGGATGGGTGGATAGAAATCTAGACTAGACAACTACACGGATCAGTGGCCGGGGTGAAGTGTGGACGTATGTCTGATTTCCCGGGTACCCTGGGGCTGGTCTGGCAGGCAGACAACAAACATCTTCACAGGCTCCATCTCCGCCACCCAAAGGTGCACATTCATCTTTCCAGATTAAAATAAGACGGAACATTGGGGCCCCAACCCGTGCGTCTCTGCGGGGCGTTTGGAGAGGGGGAGAGAGCAGCTCCTGCATGGAGCCCTCAAGCCGCAGCGCGCCTGCAGGTAACACAGCTCAGGCCCTGTGCACGTGGGGGTTGCACAGCATCCCTGCCCCCAGTGTCCAGCTGCAGGAGCCTCTCCGCCTACGGTAAATGACCCCAAATGCAGCCACTGTCCCTGGGGGATAAATCCTGCTCCACCCGAGAACTGTTGGCCCGGAGCTGAGACCAGACATCTGGGCAACCCCTTGGCAGATGTTCTCAGAACAATGGCTCCAGGTCCTAGCAAAGAAGCTTTTCCATCTGGGAGCCAATCAGAGCCCCGGGGTGTGCGCCAGGCTGTGAGCTTACAGCAAACAGATGCGTTTCCCAAAGGTGGGAATTATGGAGTCCTGGGAGTCCTAAGTTTCTGGGGTTCCTGGGGTCCTAAGGTGCTGGATTTCTGGGGTCATGGGGTTCCTGGAGTCCTGGGATTCATGTTTCTTGGGTCCTGGGGTCCTAAGGTGCTGGGGTTCTGCGGTCCTAAGATCCTGGGGTACTGGGTTTCTGGGTTCTGGTGTCGTAAGGTCACAGGGGCCTGGATTTCTGGGGCTGCAGGGTTCTGGGGACCTAGGATTCCAGGTTCCTGCAGTTCTGGGTTCCTGTGATCCTGGAGTCTTGGGGCCCTGGAGTCCTGGGGTTGGGGCTCCAGGCTGTGAATCGGGGGCACGGCTGAGCCCGTTGAGCTCTCTGCTCTTCCTGTCTGTGCACACGCTCCTTGCGGGGAGCAGGCACCGTTCCCAGCACAGCCCGAGCAGGCGGTGCCGGCGCTGGAGAGTCACCATCTCAGAGCCCTCGGGGGAGGACACGGGCAGTTGGCTCTTTCTGTCTGTAGCGAGACAACGTGGAGAAGCACCAGTTGACGTGACACCGAGCCCCGCGACCAGGGAGGGTAATTGGGGGGTGCACGCCTCCTGCCCGGCTACGCAAAGCAAAGTGCGAAAGCACCAGGATCTTTTCTGCTGGACGGGAGCAGAGAAAGGTGAAGGGAGAGAGCCAGGCGGGGTCTGGGGGTCACTCTTCAGGGTCATCCATCACCGCTGGAGGGACCCTCTCTCTCGGGAGCACCCTGGAGGGTGGTCTCCGCCTGGACGACGTTCTGTGTCACATGCGTGTGGCGCCGGGTTCTCTGAAGGCAGCGGGTGTTTAAATCTGATTTACCAACGTGTTTCTCCCGAGCTTAATTATAAATGCGGGCGACAGGGTTTATTTTCGCAACTTCTCATTTCTTCATCCAAATATCCAGCAAGTCAAACACAAACAGCCGCGCGGCGCACTCGGATCTGATGGCGTCAGCATCTAAATCAAGCCTCTTGTTTGCTTTTAATTAGTGCGAGTTTGGGTTGAGCAGGAAAAACATCATTTTGGAAAAGATGTTGGCTGCAGAGTCAAATGATTAGCAGTTCGGGAGAAATAAAAGCCTCCGATTGGCCCCACGAAAACGCATGTCGTGGTCACTTCAGCCTGGTTTTCTTTCGACGGATAAAATGCACATGATGGGGTGGACATTTGGGAAGGGTGGGGACTGTGGCACGGCTCCCGGAGACGGGGGAGGCGGAATTACCGTCCGCGACTTCAGTCTATCCAGGAATGCGGTGGCTTCTTTGTGGATTGGGTTTAGGGTTACATGTTTTTGAAAGATGTATTTATTGATGCATACAAGAGCCGGGGTGCAGGCCAGAGGTGTGCAGGGTGAGAAGAGTCCCCAGAAACAGAGTGGGGAGCAGAGCAGGTGGATCCACTGAGACACACTGCTGAGGGGAGCAGCAGGGAGACAGGAGGGGTCTGCTGCGCCCTGTGGGTAGCTCCCTGGCTGGCCGGGAATTGGACTCGTGCTGCAGAAACTGCAGACAGCTTCATAGGTTGCGTCTTAACCCCTGGGGCACCACCAGGGAGGCCTTAGGGTTCTATTTTTATAGCAGAACCTATTTAGAGCAGGCAGGTTTGGGGGTTCTGAGGTGCTCCTCTCCCTGCCCTGTAACAGGGCCAACGTGACAGTTGGGGGATAACACTCTATGCTGGTGGCACCGTGAGAGTAATGCTGGGAGTAACAGTAACGGGAGCAATAATAACGACAACTATAATGCTGCTGTCTTGGGAGTAATAATAACAACACTGCTACGGCACAGAAGTGATTGTGATGAAATTGCTGCTGTGTAAAAACAGTGGTGATGACATGGCTGCCGTGAGTGGTGGTGGTGGTGACAATACCCCTACCTTGGAGGTAATACTACTACTACTACTGCTACGACAGAGTAAAGTAATAATTGTAGTGCCATGTGAGTAGTAACAGTGGGGTGACATGGCCACCGAGAGTGGTGGGAGTAGTAATACCACTACTACTGCTACGACAGAGTAGTAATTGTGATGACATTGCTGCCGTGGGAGTAATAACGGTGTTGATGACACAGCTGCCGTGAGTGGGGGGAGTAGTAATAATACTACTGGTGCTACTACACAGTAAATTAATAATTGTAGTGCCATGTGAGTAGTAACAGTGGTGATGACATGGCCACCGTGAGTGGTGGGAGTAGTAATACCACTACTACTGCTACTATGACAGAGTAGTAATTGTGATGATGTTGCTGCCATGTGAGTAATAACAGTGGTGATGACATGGCCACTGTGAGTGGTGGCAGTAGTAATAATGCTACTACTGATACTACAGAGTGAAGTAATAATTGTAATGGCATGTGAGTAATAACAGTGGTGTTGACATGGCCACCATGAGTGGCCACCATGAGCAGTAATACCACTACTACTGCTACTACAGAGTAGTAATTGTGATGATGTTGCTGCCGTATGAGTAATAACAGTGGTGATGACATGGCCACCGTGAGTGGTGGGGGTGGTGATAATACTGCTGCCTCGGGAGTAGTAATACTACTGCTGCTACACCAGAGTAATGATTGTGATGATATTGCTGCTGTGTGAGTAGTAATAGCACTGATGACATGGCTGCCGTGAGTGGTGGGAGTAGTAATACCACTACTGCTGCTACTACAGAGTTGTAATTGTGATGATGTTGTTGCCGTGTGAGTAGTAACAGTGGTGATGACACAGCTGCCGTGAGTGGTGGGAGTAGTAATACCACTACTGCTGCTACTACAGAGTAGTAATCGTGATGATGTTGCTGCCATATGAGTAATAACAGTGGTGTTGACATGGCTGCTGTGAGTGGTGGTGGTGGTACTCATGCTGCTGCCTTGGGAGTACTACTACTACTACTGCTACACCAGACTAATGATTGTGATGATATTGCTGCTGTGAGTAGTGATAGCACTGATGACATGGCCGCCGTGAGTGGTGGTGGTGATGATAATCCTGCCGCCTTGGGGGTACTACTACTACTACTACTGCTACAACAGAAAGTAATTATTGTAGCACCATGTGAGTAATAACAGTGGTGTTGACATGGCTGCCGTGAGTGGTGGTGGTGATACTCATGCTGCTGCCTTGGGAGTACTACTACTACTACTACTACTGCTACACCAGACTAATGATTGTGATGATATTGCTGCTGTGAGTAGTGATAGCACTGATGACATGGCCGCCGTGAGTGGTGGTGGTGATGATAATCCTGCTGCCTTGGGGGTACTACTACTACTACTACTGCTACGACAGAGTAATAATTGTGATGACATTGCTGCGATGGCAGTAATAACGGTGTTGATGACACAGCTGCCTTGAGTGGTGGGAGTAGTAATACTACTACTAGTGCTACGACAGAGTAAAGTAATAATTGTAGTGCCGTGTGAGTAGTAACAGTGGTGATGACATGGCCGCCGTGAGTGGTGGGAGTAGTAAAACCACTACTACTGCTACGACAGAGTAGTAACCGTGATGATGTTGCTGCCGTGTGCGTAATAACGGTGGTGATGACATGGCCGCCATGTTGGTGGTGGTGATAATAACGCTGCTGCCTCGGGAGTCATCCTACTACAGCTGCTACGACAGAGTAATAATTGTGATAACGGTGCTGCCGTGTGAGCCCTAAGACCAGTAACGACACGGCCGCCATGAGTGGTGGGAGTTAAAATAACGACTGCTGTGGCCACAGGAACCGGAATGTTCATGCTGCTACACGGAGGCATAACTGCGATACCACCGTGGCCGTGTGGGTGACACGGTCCTGACGACACGGCTGCTGGGACAACGGTGGTCATGCTGATAACAACGCCGAGACCCGGGAGTGATCGTGGTCCCGGCGCTGCTGTGATGCTCCCAGCCGTCATCGTCGCAGTGATTATAAAGATCCCGCCACCGAGTGGATCCTGAGGTTACCACGGCAACCACGAAGCTCCCGGGCGGTGACGCCATCCGTGACGGGGATGTCAGGGTGCTGAGGACCATAATCATCGTCATTACAATAATCACAGAGCTGCCACCTTCACGCCTGTGATTTAGAGTTAAATGCTCTCCGTGAAGCAGCACGCGGTACCCCCCTCATTACTTCCCCAAGGAGACGTAGACGTGGCTGCTGGCCGATAAATCACGTGCGGTTGTCAGAAGGGAAGAGAGATCGTGACTCCCACACTCTGTGAGCCGCCCTGGAATCCAACCAGGAGTCAGCAAGGACAATCTCGGGGCGCAGAGAATCCAGTCGTGGGGACAGTGGAGCCCAGGGCTACGGATGGAGACCCTTCGGGACCTCAATGCACGCATCCTCCACAAAATACCCCTGGACACTCCAGGCTGTGGGACCAGGAGGCCAGCTCCCGGCCAGCCGTGGTTTCTGCTGGGCATCCGAAGCCCCTTTATGGCCATGCAAGTGACCACACCGGGTGGACAGACAAGGAAAAATCCACGTGTCCATTTGCACAAAACCACCCCCCACCCCCCAGGGCCCTCAGCTGGGATGCAAGCTTGTTCCCCTTGGCTCGGGAGACTGAGTCTCTCCTGCCGTGCCTGGATGTGGGAGGGGATGCCTGGTCTGGTCACGGCCCTTGCTCGGCCTTTGGGAACCGGCCAGAGCAGAGAAGTCAACAAAAGGCAGGTAGACTCGGAGGGCAGACGTGAAAATGGCGTCCAGGACCGCAAAGCAGGCGGTGCGATCCGAAGGGCTCGGTGGTCCAACCAACGTTCAAGTGCTGTTATGTGTGTGGGGACGGCGGGGCTGGCCCCAGCGCCCCGACAGTGACTTTCTGCGAGTTTCTCACCCCGCCCTGTCCCCCAGGGGTGTCTCCAGAGCCTCCCACCTGGGATTCTACATCTCAAGGAAAGAGATCTTGATGTCGAGGGCCCATAACGGGGGCAGAAAGCCGGCGTGGAGAGCTTCAAAGCTCTGATGTAACATGAGCTTTAGAAACGGGTCGTCTGAGCTTCTGTTCCCGGCCCTTCCCCGTGATTTTCTCTCTTCCTTTCACTCCTAAATAGGGACCAATTTAATATTATTATTTTGTAATTTAATTTTTTAAAGACTTTTTTATTGATGCACACAAGAGCTGGGGTGCAGGCCAGAGGTGCAGGGGGTGAGAAGACTCCCCAGAGACAGAGTGGGGAGTAGAACAGGTAGATCCACTGAAATGCACTGCTGAGGGGAGCAGCGGGGAGACAGGAGGGGTCTGCTGCGCCATGTGGGTAGCTCCCTGGCCGGCCAGGGATTGAACTCATGCTGCAGAGGCTGCTGATAGCTTCCCAGTGCTGAGACGTCGCCCCTGCACCACCAGGGAGGCCCAGCAGCAATATCTCCACTGCTCCCTGGAGCTGTGAGACGCAGCAGCCGCGGGCGGGGAGCTGCTGCCGTCAGGTCATCGGGAAGGACGGACACGTGGGCGATTTAGAGCAACGCGTCCTGGTACAATGAGGGCCCCTGTGGGTGGCCAACCGTGCCTTGTCCTCCCCAGAGGGCAGCCTTGGGGCTCTGGGTGCCCTGAGGCCACCACGCCTACAGCCAGACTCCAAAGGGTCAGCTCGCTGGACATTCCTGTCCTTCCCAGAGGGAGCAGAGGCGGGTTCCGTGCCACCAGCTTGTCTCGTCTCAGACGATGTGGGTTTTACGACGTCCGCGGGCAGAGCTTGGAGATGTCAGGACGCGCCTCGGGCTGGGCGGGACGGAGGGAACTGGGCGTCTCCGAGGGCGATACTGTTTTTTTTTTAAAGACCTCAGGTGTTCCTGGGGCTGTGACGATGCTGGCAGCTGCTGCTCTGGGGTGTGTGTGAGATTTCAGCAACCCCAAGAGGCTCCGGAGGGACATCCGGAGGAAGAGAAAGGAGCCTCGAGGGAATCCCAAGTGCAGTCAGCTGAGGGGTGCAGCCCAGGGTTCCCTCACCTGCACACAAGCCCTGCAGAGCCCCAGCCCGGACCAAGCAGACCCCACAGAGGTGCGAAGACGGGGCTGAGCCTCTCCGACCCCGGTCTGTTCATGAACCCCCCACAGCACAAGCCCACCCTGGGCCTGGGTCAGGAGCAGATGTTGGGGGGCAGACGTGTCCCCCACGCATGAAGCCACCCCTGCCAGGCCACCGGCGGGGACAGACAGAGACACTCGTGAGGTCGGCTGCACCCTGAGTCACCCCGACTCGAGCTTTCCAAGGTGCCTGCACCGCAGCTGAGCTGGGAATTACGAGCCCGAGTCCGGGGGGGCCCGGCCATCTGACTTCAGGTGTTAAAAAGCAAACAAGACACCCCGAATCCACGCAGGAGGGGCTCGGAGCCACAGAAGCGGGTCAGCCCGTGCCGAGGGCGCGCGGGATGCTGGTGGATCACTCTCCGATGACTCGGGGCTCTTCTGCCACCTTGGCGTGTTCCTGCGGCTCCCCAAGGTCCATCTAGTCACCCATGAGCTTGTTCATTTCCACGGCAGCTTTCTCGCCCGCCTCGCGCGTCTACGAGCTACGTCGGGGATGAAGTCACTCAAGGAAGCGGGTCTGAGGGGGGATGGACCGTGGCTGGGCCTATCGGGGAGCCCCTGATTGTGGACACGAAGCCGCACGTGCTGGCCACCCTCCCCCGTCTGCGTCCCTTTGCTAAGCTCCAAGCACGGAGCAGCGGGACGCCCCAACTCCCCGCTGCTCCTATCGGCTGCGCCCCGATGCTCAGCACCAGCTTCAGCTCAGAACCCGGCACGACCCGACTCATTTGGGGGCTCAAAACCAAGCCCTTCAGACACAGCATTTGAGGGCCCGGCAGGTGGGGACCCCGGTCAGAGCCCAGAGCACCCCCGGGCAGTGACCGCGTCCATCCCTGCTCAGGCGTCCAGCCCATGGACGCGTGCTCCGTGCCAGCAGGGGCTCCGGGGAGGGACGCGGCTGCGGCTGCTGCGGCTGCTGCAGCAAATCACCCAGAGGGGGCTGCCCCCCAGCAGGGCCTCCTGCCCCGTTTACTGCATCGGGAGGCGGGTGTTTACTACGGACGCGTCTGCGGGCGTGAGCGTGGCGCGGCCTGCCGGGATCTACGTCCAGCGGAGTCCACAGCACGCCTTGTGCTGCGGCCCCCAGGACGACCAGCAAGTCCCTCCCCCGCGGTCCCTCCGTCACGCACACGCGGTGCATTTTCACGCCGGGTCTGATTTCCGCCTCTCGTGCCTGCACCCCCGGGACGCGTGCGGGGTCCCGGCTCGGGCACCCGCGTGGAGTCTGGCGGTGCACGGAGTGGCCCGGAGCGGCCCGGAGCAGCCCGGGGCAGCCTGGAGCAGCACAGAGGAGCACGGAGCAGCCTGGAGCAGCCCGGAGCAGCCCGGAGCAGCACAGAGGAGCACAGAGCAGCACAGGGGAGCACGGAGCAGCCTGGAGCAGCACGGAGCAGCCCGGAGCAGCACGGGGGAGCACGGAGCAGCCTGGAGCAGCATGGAGGAGCACGGAGCAGCCCGGAGCAGCCCTGGGCAGCACGGAGGAGCACGGAGCAGCCCGGAGGAGCACGGAGGAGCACGGAGCAGCCCGGAGCAGCCCTGGGCAGCACGGAGGAGCACGGAGCAGCACGGAGGAGCACGAGCAGCACGGAGCAGCCCGGCACCCATTCGTTAGGCGCCGGTGCTGCTAACGTGTCAGGCGAGGTGACAGACGTGGGGCGGCGCCACGGCGAGGCGCAGGGAGGGCGCAGCTGCCGCAGAGGAAAGCAGGCAGGTCTCGCCCTCACTGTCTGGTGCCTGGCCCCAGCCCACCCCTGGCCCCGCTCTGATCCCGGTGGGGGGACAGCAAACACCAGCATTGGGGAATTATTCCGGCCCAGAGTGGAGGAACTCGGGGTGCTTATCATGTCGGCTCTTCAGAAAGCCAAGGGGTGGGCTCCGGTCCTGCAGACTCTCACCCGGACGGCACAGTGGACAGTCCTCCAGCGACAAGCACCGACATCCCCGTGGTCTCTGTGGCAAAGGCCGGGAGTCCCGGAGCTGTGGGGTCTGCCGGATCCAACCCCCAGCGGCCCCAGTGCCCGGGACTGAGACCTGCTTCCTGCTTGCGGACACACTGGCCTCTGGCCACTGGCCTCCTGCCCACGGCCCACTCCCTGCAGCCACGGCTCTTGTCCTAGCGCACGCTTGGCCCCTGGCCGGAGCTCCCTGGCCTCCCCCACGGGGCCAGCTCCCTGGGCTCCTTGTGCGAGTCCCAGAGGGACGCGCTGGCCACACAGAAGCAGATTCTGGCCCTCGACCCCTTGTCTGCATCTCTGTCCACGCCTGCGTCTCCCGCTGGGCCGGGCCTGGGCTCTAGCAGGGACACACTCAGAACTGAGGGCGGCAGAGGCTGCGCCCCACCCGGCGCGGGGTCCTGGACTCCTGGGCCGAGCCGGCCAGCTCCGGTCGGGCCTCGTCCCTCCTCCGAGTCCAGCAGTGACCGGGAGAGACCCGAGGCGCTGGGCGCCATCCACGATCCAGCTTCTCTCCCGGCACCCGCGACGGGCTGGGCAGCCTCATCAGGTGCTGGCAACGTTCCCCAGAATCTCTCCCGAAGCCAACCTGCCTGGACGCGTCCCCTCCTCCGCCGCTCTGCTGGGCGGGCGGCTCCGGGGACACAGCTGGGCAGAGGCTCAGAGGCCACGTGGTGCCAAGACTCCGGGGACTTGTGCGTCTGAGCAGACGGGGGGTTTAAATCACCAGCGTGGGGTCCAGACACCCCACTTGCTCTCCGTGTACAGCTCCCCGGCCGTGGGATCACTGCAGGGACCACTCCCACACCTACGAGTCCTCCTGCTGCTCCCACGGCTGCTGGCCACTGTGGCTCCCAAGTCATCACGGCCCCGCCTTGCCCCGTGTCGGCCCTGCTGCAGCGCGACCACGGCCGCCATTCCCCGCGGCGACACCACATCTCCTCCTCGCGAACACCGCTAGTTCCCGGCTGCGGCCACAGGTATCGCTGCGGCCAGAGTAACGCCCGCTTTGCGGACACTGCAGTCACACTGCGGATCCTCCAGGGACCGGGGCTGCCAGGACCACTGCCGTGACTGTAATTCTGCTACAACAGCTGCTATGGGTGATGCCACGGCAACTACTACGGCGATGAGCGATGCTACACCAACTTCCACTAGGATTCACGCTCAACACCTACTACAATGGTTAGTGCTACACCAAGTAGGGTGCATGCTCAACACCTACTACTATGATTAATGCTACACCTACTTCCACTAGGTTTCACACTCAACAACAACAACAACTACTACTACTACTCCACTACTACTACTACTCTACTACTATTACTACTACAACTACTACTATGATTAATGCTACACCAACTTCCACTGGGCTTCACGCTCAACAGCTACTATATGATTAATGCTACACCAACTTCCACTAGGTTCCACACTCAACAACAACTACTACTACTTTGATTAATGCTACAACTACTACTCTCATTAAGCTGCACCAACTTCTGCAATGATTAATGCTACACCAACTACTACTGTGATTAAGATACACCAACTACTACTACGATTAATGCTATACCAACTACTATTATGATTAAGGCTATAGCAATACTGCTACTACTATGATTAATGCTACACCAGCTTCCACTGGGCTTCATGCTCAACAGAAACCACTCCTACTACTACTCTGATTAATGCTACAACTACTACTGTGATCAAGCTACACCAACTTCTACTATGATTAATGCTACACCAACTACAGCTACTGCTATAATTAATGCCACACCAACTACTACTACTATGATTAAGCTACACCAACTACTACTATGATTAATGCTATACCAACTGCTGTTATGATTAAGGCTATAGCAATACTGCTACTACTGTGATTAATGCCACAACTACTCCTACTACTATGATTAATGCCACAACTACTGTGACTATGATTCATGCTACAGCAACTAGTACTATAATTAATGCTACATAAACTTCTACTATGATTAATGCTACACCAACTTCCATTATGATTAATGTTACACCAGCTTCCATTATGATTAATGCTACACCAACTACCACTACCACTACTACTACTACTATGATTAATGCTACAACTACTACTATGATTAATGCTACACCAACTTCCACTGGGCTTCACGCTCAACAGCTACTATATGATTAATGCTACACCTACTTCCACTAGGTTTCACACTCAACAACAACTACTACTACTACTCCTCTGATTAATGCTACACCAACTTCTGCGATGATTAATGCTACACCAACTACTACTATGATTAAGCTACACCAACTACTACTACGATAAATGCCATACCAACTACTATTATGATTAAGGCTATAGCAATACTGCTACTACTATGATTAATGCTACACCAGCTTCCACTGGGCTTCATGCTCAACAGCAACCACTCCTACTACTACTCTGATTAATGCTACAACTACTACTGTGATCAAGCTACACCAACTTCTACTATGATTAATGCTACACCAACTACAGCTACTGCTATAATTAATGCCACACCAACTACTACTACTATGATTAAGCTACACCAACTACTACTATGATTAATGCTATACCAACTGCTGTTATGATTAATGCTATAGCAATACTGCTACTACAATGATTAATGCCACAACTACTCCTACTACTATGATTAATGCCACAGCGACTGTGACTACGATTCATGCTACAACAACTACTCCTATAATTAATGCTACATAAACTTCTTCTATTATGGTTAATGCTGTAACTATTACTATGATTAACGCTATGCCAACTTCCATTATGATTAATGCTACACCAAATTCCACTGGGCTTCATGCTCAACAACAACAACAACTATTACTACTACTCTGATTAATGGTACAACTACTACTGTGATTAAGCTACACCCAGTTCTACTATGATTATTGCTACACCAACTTCTACTATGATTAAGTACACCAACTACTACAGCGATTAATGCTATACCAACTACTATTATGATTAAGGCTATATCAATGCTGCTACTTCTATGGTTAATGCCACAACTAGTATGATAATGATTCATGCTACAACAACTACTACTATAATTAATGCTAC